>NC_053028.1:539173792-539383919 GCF_003073215.2 Triticum urartu
GATCTCATGGTAGATCTACTCTTGTAATACTCATTTCCATCAAGATCAATCAAGCAGGAAGTAGGGTATAACCTCCATAGAGAGGGCCCGAACCTGGGTAAACATCGTGTCCCCTGTCTCCTGTTACCATCGACCTTAGATGCACAGTTCGGGACCCCCTACCCGAGATCCGCCGGTTTTGACACCGACATTGGTGCTTTCATTGAGAGTTCCACTGTGCCATCCTCAAAAGGTTCGATGGCCCCTTCAATCGTCAACAATGACGCTATCCAAGGAGAAACCTTCTTCCCTGGACAAATTTTCGTGTTCGGCGGCTTCGCACTGTGGGCCAACTTGTTTGGCCATCTGGAGCAGATCGATAGCTACGCCCCTGGCCACCATGTTAGATTTCGGAGCTTGAACTACGTCATGGACATCCATGGAGATCTAATATTTGCCGAATTCGAGACCACGGCGATCGCTCCTGGTCACCTCAATGAACATGACCTAAATCTGTCATCGGACCATATCCAGGAGATAGCTCCTGTAACTGCTCTGGCCTTAGATCCGGAGCATACGGCACCATCTAAGGACTGGGGGTTCAACCCCGCCACGGAGGCCACAGATTCCCCAACGTTGGAGCCGCACATGGACTTAAACTCACACAATATTCTTGTCACCGGAACCCCGGACTCGTCTCCGGGTGTAAGTTCCGAACCATGTGAGTCCACGGATACCGAACTTGATCGTTTATCGTTCTTCGAGTTCAGCGCCGCAGGCATCTTCCAGCACTCACCCTTCGGCAACGTGCTAAGCGCATTAAAGAACCTGTCCTTGGCGAGGGACCCATAGCCGAACTATATCCGGTTCGAACTAGATGATAGGGAATTTCGCTCCCCACCCGTCACCCACTTTATAGCCACTGTCGAAGACTTAACCGACATGCTCGATTACGGCTCCGATGACATTGGCGGTATGGACGACGATGCTTGAGAAGAAGAGGCCCAGGACCCGCCGTTCACCAGACGCTGGACGGCCACTTCCTCGTATGATGTGTACAAGGTGGATGCACCAAAGGAGAATAACGGCGATGACAAAGAAGACCCAGTTGAGGATAAACCTCCTGAGATACAATCGAAACGCTGGCGTCAGCAGCGCCGCTCTAAGTCATGCCGCAATAAAGATAGCAACACCAGCACAGGAGAAGATAACACTCCGAAAGGTGCTGAAGACAACGAAGACCCCGTTGACACAGCTACCGAACGGGATGAACAGGAAGATGGACAGGTTAGCCCTGGTAGACAGGCCACGCACAAGGACTCGGAGGACAGTAATTATATTCCGCTCTCCGAGGATGAGGCGAGCCTCGGCACCGAGGATTTCATCATGCCTGAGGAACCTCTTGAGTAGGAGCGCTTCAAGCGCCAGCTAATAGCCACTACAAGGAGCCTGAAAAAGAAGCAGCAGCAACTTCAAGCTGACCAAGATCTGCTCAATGCTAAATGGACCGATGTACTAGCAGTCGAAGAATACGGCCTCAAGCGCGCGGCCAAAAGCTACCCGAAACACAAATTACTACCTCGGTTCGACGACGAGGCGCCGGAACACATACCACCATGGTGCAATGCGGCTGACCGACCACCACGTGGACGGGACAAAACGGCAACTCAAGCCGAACACCGGCCCGCCCCGCCTCATCGCAAAGGCAGAGGTAAATCAGCTCACGCTCATACATATGACCTTCGGCATGACCTGAACAACAAAGCAGGATACACCCAATCGATTTATGGATCGCGAGGATGTCCTTCGACACGCGATGACGGCTACCTATTCGGGCATGACAAACCTAGTCACACCCATGCCGATAACCGCAGACGAACTCCATCAGAGCTACGGCGCAATGCGGCCAGATATAGAGGCACCGCACACCATCTTTGCTTCACTGACGAAGTAATGGACCATGAATTCCCCGAAGGGTTCAAACTCGTCAATATTGAATCATACGACGGAACAACCGATCCCGCGGTATGGATCGAGGATTTTATTCTCCACATACACATGGCCCGCGGAGACGACCTCCATGCTATAAAATACCTCCCACTAAAGCTCAAAGGGCTAGCTCGGCACTGGTTAAACAGCCTTCCTGAAAACTCCATTGGCAGCTGGGAGGACTTGGAAGAAGCTTTTCTTGACAATTTCCAAGGTACATACGTCCGGCCACCAGACGCCGATGACTTAAGTCACATAGTCCAACAGCCCGGAGAATCAGCCAGGAAATTCTGGACCAAATTCCTAACTAAAAGGAACCAGATCGTTGACTGTCTGGATGTCGAAGCCATAGCGGCCTTTAAACATAGCATCCATGACGAATGGCTCGCCCGCCATCTCGGCCAAGAAAAGCCCAAATCTATGGCAGCCCTCACGGCACTCATGACCCGCTTTTGCGCGGGTGAGGACAGTTGGCTGGCTCGTAGCAAAAACACAGCTAGCGAGGCGGGCCCCTCCGAGGTCAAAAACAGCAATGGCAAGCTCCGACGCAACAGACACAAGCGCCGAAGCACTGGTAATAACACCGATGACACTACAGTTAATGCCGGATTCAGCGGCTCCAAGTCCGGTCAGCGGAAAAAGCCGTATAAAAGGAACAATCAGGTACCATCCAACATGGACCGCATACTTGACCATCCATGCCAAATCCATGGCACCCCGCACAAACCAGCCAATCATACTAACAGAGATTGCTGGGTTTTTAAGCAAGCCGGCAAGTTAAACGCCGAGAATAAGGAAAAGGGTTCACAGAGCGAGGACGATTACGAGGAGCCCCTGCAGCCAACCACAAGGGGGTAGAAGAAGTTTCCCCCTGAAGTCAAAATAGTGAACATGATATATGCTACACACATCCCCAAGAGGGAGAGCAAGCGCGCACTAAGGGATGTCTATGCGATAGAGCCTGTCGCCCCAAAATTCAATCCATGGTCATCGTACCCGATCACTTTTGACCGTCGAGATCATCCGACCAGTATCCGGCACGGCGGATCAGCCGCACTAGTCCTAGACCCAATCATCGACAGATTCCACCTAACGCGAGTCCTCATGGACGGTGGCAGCAGCCTCAATCTGCTCTATCAAGACACAGTACACAAAATGGGCATTAACCCATCACGGATCAAACCCACAAGGACTACCTTTAAAGGAGTCATACCAGGCATAGAGGCCCATTGTACGGGCTCAATCACACTAGAGGTCGTCTTCGGATCGCCGGATAACTTCTGCAGCGAGGAGTTAATCTTCGATATCGTCCCCTTTCGCAGCGGCTATCACGCACTGCTCGGATGAACCGCATTCGCTCGATTCAATGCGGTACCTCACTGCGCTTATCTCAAGATCAAGATGCCCGGTCCATGTAGTTTCATAACAATCAATGGAAATACGGAACGCTCCCTCCGTACCGAGGAGCACACAACGGCATTAGCAGCAAAAATACAACGCAGCCTTTTTCAGCAGAACCTTAGTTCAGCGGCCAAGCCCCCGTACACCATTTAAAGAGTCGGACTATTCTGCAGCAAGACAACCCGGCTCGTCAAGAGCTTAACTAGCAATTTGGCCTCCGTCCCAGTCCCGATTAAATACCGGCATTCGTACCGCACGTACATAACTACACACTCAAAATCCCATGGGTATCGACGGAGGCATAGCTAGCTCGCGATCCACAGTGCGGCTCGACCGGCCCTAAGGTTCGCACACTTCTACTTTTCCTTTTCATTTCGGGTTTTTCTCTTTTTGAGGTTTCTCCTCACAACCTGTTTGTCGGACACACCAAGGAGGCAAGGAGCTTTGGCGTACAAGCGAATCCCCAGGTGGTCTCTGCTAACGATTGCTATACATGTTTTACATACCCGCGCGTAGCTCGCTCTTGGTCATGGCATGTTAAATAGCCTTACTTGCTTATCGCATTACTTGTACAAGTACGCCTCGATGTATTAATCACATTAAAATGGTAAATAAATGGTAGCGTCAGCTTATTACTTAATTTCCCCTTTTTTCCTTACCTTTGTATCTATTACTCATTGCACACGTACACTCTGGTACATTTTACTTCACTAGGGGCTTTCGCGCCCCGCAGTACGGCAATAAAGTCTGAACACCTTTTTCAGTGCAGTTCGGCACCCCGAACTTATAGCATTATATGCATCAGCTCCGAATCATGTCTTTGGTCAATAGTTGGGTTGCCTGGCTCCTCTGCTTACTACCTTACGTTCTGCTATATCGGATAGGGTAGTAAAGGGAGAACTACTGCACTTGTGTCCCGATTCTTTCGGATGAGCGCCTCAGTAGAGAAAGCCAAAAACTGACTGTCATGATGCAGCGTGAGATGGTCAGCTGTTCGAGAGGTTTCAAATCCTTAGAGATTTTTTCCGCTTTATGCGAGGAATCGGTTTCTTATCCGATCAAGTGCGTGTAGTGCCCCAAGTTCGGCCTTCTGAATACCAGGGGCTTCGCCAAAACTCTCATTGTCAAACTCCTATGGCTAAGTGAGGGTGATAAAGGTTGTATAGTCTGATTGCCTTGCTCGTTGCGCTAAACACATACTTTAAGGACCAGAATATGGAGTAAAGAGTGTTTAGATTTATCCCGAACACCCCCGTACCATCCACGTGGGGGCAGAAGCCGATGACTGGCCAACCCTCAGATTTCATAAATGGACGCACATGAGGTAAAATTTTAAAGTCACAAGCATTATATTACATAACGACCTTGTTTCATATTACAGGACAGGACAACATGAATGTTTTCATGGGAATATAACATCCTTCGCACATTGCTCCGCCACAAGGCGGGATCCCTCCAGAACACTATCAAAATATAGCTCGGGTCGGCGGAGCTCCTTGCCCTCAGGCGGCCCCTCGGTCATCAGCTTCTTGGCATCCATCTTCGCCCAGTGCGTCTTGGCGCGGGCAAAGGCCATCCGTGCACCTTCAATGCAAACCGACCGCTTCACGACTTCAAGCCGTGGGCAGGCACCCACAAGCCGCTTCACAAGTCTGAAGTAGCTGCTGGGCATGGGCTCGGCAGGCCATAGTCAGACTATTAGGTCCTTCATGGCCAGCTCGGCCACCTTGTGCAACTCGACCAGCTGTTTCAGCTGGTCGCTGAAGGGCACCGGACGTTCTGGTCCAAGGTATTGGGACCAGTACAACTTCATAGAACTCCCTTCTTCGGCTCGATAGAAATCTACAGCATCTGATACGCTGCGCGGCAAATCCGTAAACGTCCCTGGAGAGCTCCAAATTCAGGTAAGTAAAAGGAACATTTCCTTCGTAGACTTGCTTTGCATAACGAAAGCCTTACCCGCGACGATCTTCTTGGCCGCCTGGATTTCTAATACGTCCATTTTGCATCATGCTTTTATATCAATATTTATTGCATTATGGGCTGTTATTACACATTATGTCACAATACTTATGCATATTCTCTCTCATTTTACAAGGTTTACATAAAGAGGGAGAATGCCGGCAGCTGGGATTCAGGGATGGAAAAGGAGCAAATATTAGAGACCTATTCTGCACATCTCCAAAAGTCCTGAAACTTTACGGGAGCATGTTTTAGAATATATAAAAAATATTGAGCGCAAGAAGTACCAGAGGGGGGCCACTCACCAGCCACAAGGGTGGGGGCGCACCCCCTACCTCGTGGGCCCCCTGTTGGCCCTCTGATGCCCATCTTCTACTATATGGAGTCCTTCATTGAGGAAAAAATCATAAGCAAGCTTTCGAGACGAGACTCCGCGGCCACGAGGCGGAACCTTGGCGGAACCAATCTAGGGCTCTGGCGAAGCTGTTCTACCGGGGAAACTTCCCTCCGGGAGGGGGAAATCATCGCCATCTTCATCACCAACGATCCTCTCATCAAGAGGGGGTCAATCTCCATCAACATCTTCACCAGCACCATCTCCTCTCAAACCCTAGTCATCTCTTGTATCCAATTCTTGTCTCCAAGTCTGGGATTGGTACCTGTGGGTTGCTAGTAGTGTTGATTACTCCTTGTAGTTGATGTTAGTTGGTTTACTTGGTGGAAGATCATATGTGCAGATCCTATATGCACATCAATACCCCTCTGATTATGAACATGAATATGCTTTGTGAGTAGTTACGTTTGTTCCTGAGGACATGGGAGAAGTCTTGCTATTAGTAGTCATGTGAATTTGGTATTCGTTCGATATTTTGATGAGATGTATGTTCTCTCTCCTCTAGTGGTGTTATGTGAACGTCGACTACATGACACTTCACCATTATTTGGGCCTAGAGGAAGGCATTGGGAAGTAATAAGTAGATGATGGGTTGCTAGAGTGACAGAAGCTTAAACCCTAGTTTATGCGTTGCTTCGTATGGGGCTGATTTGGATCCATATGTTTCATGCTATGCTTAGGTTTACCTTAATACTTTTGTTGTAGTTGTGGATGCTTGAAATAGAGGTTAATCATAAGTGGGATGTTTGTCCAAGTAAGGGCAGCACCCAAGAACCGGTCCACCCACATACCAAATTATCAAAGTACCGAACGTGAATCATATGATCATGATGAAACCTAGCTTGACGATAATTGACATGTGTCCTCGGGAGCGCTTTACATCATATAAGAGTTTGTCCAGGCTTGTCCTTTGCTACAAAAAGGATTGGGACACCTTGCTGCACTTTATTTACTTTTGTTACTTGTTGCTCATTACAAATTATCTTATCACAAAACTATCTGTTACCTATAATTTCAGTGCTTGCAGAGAATACCTTACTGAAAACCGCTTATCATTTCCTTCTGCCCCTTGTTGGGTTCGACACTCTTACTTATCGAAAGGACTAAGATAGATCCCCTATACTTGTGGGTCATCAAGACTCTTTTCTAGCGCCGTTGCCGGGGAGTGAAGCGCCTTTGGTAGGTGGAATTTGGTAAGGAATAATTTATATAGTGTGCTGAAATTTACTGTCACTTGTTACTATGGAAAGTAATCCTCTGAGGGGCTTGTTCGGGGTATCTTCACCTCGACCAGTAGAGCAAAGAGTTGCTCCTCAACCTACTGAACCTACTGAAAATGAAAATGTCTGCTTTGAAATTCCTTCGGGCATGATAGAAAAACTGCTAGCTAATCCTTTTTCAGGAGAAGGAACATTACATCCTGATGAGCACCTAATATATGTGGATGAAGTTTGTGGATTATTTAAGCTTGCAGGTATGCCCGATGATGTTATCAAGAAGAAGGTCTTCCCTTTATCTTTGGAGGAATATGCATTGACATGGTATAGGCTATGTGATGATATGGAATCATGGAACTACAAACGATTGAAATTGGAATTTCATCAGAAGTTTTATCCTATGCATTTTGTTCATCGTGATTGTAATTATATATATAATTTTTTGCCTCGCGAAGGAGAAAGCATCGCTCAATCTTGGGGGAGGCTTAAATCAATGTTATATTCATGCCCCAATCATGAGCTCTCAAAATAAATGATTATCCAAAATTTCTATGCTCGGCTTTCTGATAACAATCGCACCATGCTCGATACTTCGTGTGCTGGCTCTTTTATGATGAAGACTATTGAATTCAAATGGGATTTATTGGAAAGAATTAAACGCAACTCTGAAGATTGGGATCTCGACAAAGGTAAGGAGTCGGGTATGACACCTAAGTTTGATTGTGTTAAATCTTTTATGGATACCGATGTTTTCCGTAAATTTAGCACTAAATATGGACTTGACTCTGAGATAGTAGCTTCTTTCTGTGAATCTTTTGCTACTCATATTGATCTCCCTAAGGAGAAGTGGTTTAAATATCATCCTCCCATCGAAGTAAAAGTAGCTGCACCTATTAAAGTTGAAGAAAAGACTATCACTTATAATGATTCTATTATTCCTACTGCTTATGTTGAGAAACCACCTTTTCCTGTTAGGATAAAAGATCATGCTAAAGCTTCAACTATGGTTCGTAAAAGCAATATTAGAACCTATACACCTCCTGAGCAAGTTAAAGTTGAACCTAATATTGCTATTGTTAAGGATCTCTTGGCTGATAATATTGATGTGCATGTTATCTATTTCTGTGATGAAACTGCTAGAATTGCTAAACCTTGTGCTAAAGATAAACATAGACATGTGGTAGGCATGCCTGTTATTTCTGTTAAAATAGGAGATCATTGTTATCATGGCTTGTGTGATATGGGTGCTAGTGCTAGTGCAATACCTATTGACTTATACAGAGAAATTATGCATGATATTGCACCTGCTGAGTTAGAAGAAATTGGTGTCACCATTAAACTTGCCAATAGAGATACTATTTCACCAATGGGAATTGTTAGAGATGTTGAAGTCTTGTGTGGGAAAACTAAATATCCTGCTGATTTTCTTGTTCTTGGTTCCCTGCAAGATAGCTTTTGTCCCATTATATTTGGTAGACCCTTCTTAAACACTCTTAATGCTTGGATAGACTGCAAAAAGGATGTTATTACTATTGGTTTTGGTGATATGTCTCATGAGTTTAACTTTTCTAAATTTCGTAGACAACACCATGAAGAAGAATTGCCTAGTAAAGATGAAATTATTGGTCTTGCTTCTATTGCCGTACCTCCTAGTGATCCTTTAGAACAATATTTGCTAGACCATGAAAATGATATGTATCTGTATGAAAGAAGGGAAATAGATGAGGTGTTCTTTAAACAGGGACCTATTCTGAAACACAACTTGCCTATTGAAATCTTAGGGGATCCTCCGCCACCCAAGGGTGATCCCGTGTTTGAGCTTAAACCATTGCCTGATACTCTTAAATATGCTTATCTTAATGAAAAGAAGATATATCCTATTATTATTAGTGCTAACCTTTCAGAGAAGGAGGAATAAAAATTATTGAAAACTCTGAAGAATCACCGTGCTACTACTGGATATACTCTTGATGATCTTAAGGGAATCAGTCCCACTCTATGTCAACACAAAATAAATTTGGAAAAATATGTCAAACCAGTTATTGATCACCAACGATGACTGAATCCTAAGATGAAAGAAGTGGTAAGAAAATAAATACTAAAGCTCCTTGAGGCGGGTATAATTTATACCGTTGCCGATAGTTAGTGGGTAAGTCATGTCCATTGTGTTCCTAAGAAGGGAGGTATTACTGTCGTTCCTAATGATAAAGATGAATTGATTTTGCAAAGAATTATTACAGGTTATATGATGGTAATTGATTTCTGCAAATTAAATAAGGCTACTAAAAGGATCATTACCCCTTACCTTTCATTGATCAAATGCTAGAAAGATTATCCAAACATACACATTTTTGCTTTCTAGATGGTTATTCTGGTTTCTCTCAAATACCTGTATCAGCTGATGATCAATCTAAGACCACTTTTACTTGCCCTTTCGGTACTTTTGCTTATAGATGTATGCCTTTTGGTTTATGTAATGCACCTGCTACCTTTCAAAGATGCATGATGGCTATATTTTCTGATTTTTGTGAAAATATATGTGAAGTATTCATGGATGATTTCTCCGTTTATGGATCCTCTTTTGATGATTTCTTAAGCAACCTTGATCAAGTTTTGCAGAGATGTGAAGAAACTAACATTGTCTTGAATTGGGAGAAATGCCACTTTATGGTTAATGAAGGTATTGTCTTGGGGCACAAAATTTCTAAAAGAGGCATTGAAGTTGATAAAGCTAAAGTTGATGCTATTGAAAAGATGTCGTATCCCAAGGGCATCAAAGGTATAAGAAGTTTCCTTGGTCATGCCGATTTTTATAGGAGGTTCATTAAGGACTTCTCAAAAATTTATCGGCCTTTGACTAATTTATTACAAAAAGATATACCATTCGTCTTTGATGATGATTGTGTAGAAGCCTTTGAAATACTTAAGAAAGCATTAATCTCTGCACCTATTGTTCAGCCACCGGATTGGAATTTACCTTTTGAAATTATGTGTGATGCTAGTGATTATGTTGTAGGTGATGTTCTAGGGAAAAGAGTTGATAAGAAATTAAATGTTATTCAATATGCTAGTAAAACGCTAGACAATGCCCAAACAAATTATACTACAACCAAAAAAGAATTCTTTGCAGTTGTATTTGCTTGTGATAAGTTCATACCTTATATTGTTGATTCTAAAGTAACTATTCACACTGATCATGTTGCTATTAAATATCTTATGGAAAAGAAAGATGCTAAACCTAGACTTATTAGATGGGTTCTCTTGCTACAAGAATTTGATTTGCATATTATTGATAGAAAGGGAGCTGAGAAATTCTACGCAACTCAATGACCCACGGAGATAGTTGGGGTTATTTTCATATTTGAGTTTTCTCAAATTTTGATAATAGGATCATTTGATTTTATTTATTTTATCATCAATTATTTATATTACAAAAATATGAGAAAGGGAATAAAATGAATTTCCCAAAATAAACAAATATTGAGGATTTAATAATAAAATTAAATAAGATTTTATTTCGGAGTTTTTCGGTGTTTTATTTGAATTTAGGAAAAATGTGCGTTTTTCAAAATTGCATTTAGGTCCCAAATAAATGTTCACCTTGTGCGGCTTGATTTTAGAAGCCCGTGAAAATTTATTTCGGAATTTTTGGAGTCCGTTTAGTATTTCCTTTTAATTTTCTTCTAAGTGGAATAAAAAAAGAACCAACCTACGGGCCGTGTCCGACTAGGACTCCGGCCCGAGGGGGGGCCTTTATAAGCCGGGGTAGCCCACCCGGGGAAACCCTAGCCCAGCCGCCGCCCTAGCCGCCGCCGCCGCGCGCCGCCGCCGCCGAGGTTCGCCGCCGCCTCGACTTCCGTGCCAACGTTTTTATAAAAAAAATCAGTTTTCGTCAGTTTTTTTTAGTTTCGGTTTTTTTTAAATAGATCGGTTTTCCGGTTTATTTAAATAGCGAACGTTCATCCGTCCATTCGTTCTAGCGAGCATTCGTCGTTTTTCTTTTTCTCGGATTAAATCCGCGATTTTTCTGATCGCGATTCCTGATCCGATTTTCGTTTTAGTTTAACTTTTCGCTCGTTTATCGGAATCAGGCGATTCAAGCGCCTAGAGTTTCGTCTCGAAACCCTCTATCCGTTTAACCAACTTAAACAAGATTTTGCTACTGTAAAATTTTCTTTAGATCCAGATTACTAGAACGAAGTTGTTTTCTTTCGCCGTTTGACTTTCGTTGCTTCGTTCGATTTGATTCTTTTTGCCAACCGGACTTCTTAAGATGAACCTTCTGGTTAGATCTCTTATTTGAGTTTTACCCATGCATTAGATGAGTACTTATTGTATACTTGTTTGTTTGTCTGCGATAGAATACCCGGAGTGCGCCGCCTGTTACTTCGAATCGTTAGGTTTCGCGGATCATGAACAAGGCAAGTAATACTTTGATCATACCTTTTCTACTAGCCAGTTTTATTGCATTAGATCAATCCTCACACGTTGCATGAATAGGATCTAATTAAATTGTGGGATGGGAAGTAGATGAGGTAGTACCTATTACCTGTTTATTATCAAACCCTTGGGAGTTACTTCTACATTTGCTTGTTACGCCATGCTATGCTAGTAGACGTGGATTGAGTGAGTGATATCCATGACAGATGTGAGATTGTTAATTAATGGTTTATCTAAGGTGGCAACTTAAACACACATCTGGGTGGATTGAGGCACCTGGGTATTCCAGGACTTGCCTGTTTTCTTTTGGACCGCCACCCAGGCTCAAAGGGATCATGAGACTATTCATACTAGAAACTTCCGTGTGCAGCCACAAGCTATTATGGGCTCTAGCATAGTTGACTAAGTTGTGCGAACTCTTACAGTGGTAGACTAGCAGATGTAGGGGATGTAGGTGGTACGGTCTACCCGATCGTAAGGTGCTAGCGCTTCTGAAAGACTATGTCTCGGTCATCCGTCTTCTCAAACACCATGTAGTGCGAGAAACCAAACGGAGGCGATCGAGTCTTGTGGGGAAAAGTGCGCAAACCTCTGCAGAGTGTAATAAACTAATCATGATTAGCCATGTCCCCGGTTATGTACATCTTGAGTATCTAGTACTTGGATTTTCATGTGAATCTCAATATGTTACTCTAAATTAATTTTGTTGGTTTATGTTTAATGATGATGCTTAATTGGGATTGAGAATGCTGTCTACCATTCTCAATGTTTAACAACTACCATGATAGTTAAATAAATTTATTCCTTTGTAGTAGGGAAAAATTGGCTTTATGCAAAACTGTAACCATAGAGCTTTCCACCAGCCAAATATGCATATAGTATAGCTGTTTCATTCCATTACTCTCTATGTGTTACATTGCCAGCATATTCCATGTGCTGACCCATTTCGGGCGACAACGTTAATGTTGCAGACTTTTCAGACGACGGTTAAGGAGTTTTAGGTCGTGGTTCTATACTCAGTGATGCCGTTGGAGTTGATGGACTCACTTATCTTCCAAGCCTTTCGCTGTTATCGTTATTAGACGGCCTTAAGCCATATTTATTGTAATAAGTTCTCTATTGAGACACTCGATGTAATAAGTGTGTGATTGCTACTCTGTTATAAATCCTCCGAGTACTGTGTGGTGTCAGCATTACTGATCCAGGGATGACACCGGAGCACAGAGATCAGACTGTTTGAGGTCTGGTCGCTACAGAGATGGTATCAGAGCACATGCTGACTGTAGGACACGACCACTAAGCACAAGACCTAGATCACTATTCACTATCTTCTCTTCTGTCCTCTCATCTTTTCTAATCTTTAGGATGGCGGATGCAAGGAACAAGTTCACACAACCGGATGAAGATACACCCTTTGGACGTCACTTGAAGGAAGTCACTAGATACCTGAACATAGGAGTACCAAGCTTCACAGGAACCTACAACGCCACTTTACCTGAAGAAGAGCGCTGGATGATTCAAGTTCAAGTTCCAGGAAGGACGTTCATGCCAGTCACTGAGCCCATAGAGTTTTCTTTTGATGCACCAACTTGGAGTCTAGGAAAGAGCATGGCAGCTCACATCGCCATGGGACGCATTGGAGAAGTCTACCGCAAGGATCTCAAGGATACTATCTACCAGATTTGTGGACGCCGAGATGAACACTGGGAGATGATCAGCACCAGGAAGGATAGATCAATCGCAGCTTTTATCCAGGAGTTAAACCAGCACATTCGACGACAGGAGAACCAGATGTGCGCTGACATGATAGATCTGAAGAAGGCTAAGACTAGAATCAAGGAACTGGAGGAAGAACTCAAGGCTACACGTGAAGATTATGAAGAGGAAATTGAAGTATTGGTGAAGAATGATGACCTGATCAAGAAGATTGGAATATTTATGGGAGACCCTGCGCCAGTAGATGAAGACGAAGAACCCAAGGAAATTAGCCCGCAAGACTACATCATCATCGACGGCACCGACTCGGAACTAGATAGTAGCGATGATGACTATGTTGATGAAGCTGGAGCAGATATCATGGAGTCTGCAACCGAAGAATATTTCTAGTAGACCACCTCATTAGTAGTAGTAGTCCACCATGTAAATATAGTAGTCCGAGCACTTTTGCGATAATTAGATCGATTGTATGCCTTTGTTTGATTGATTGAAGTGAATTGTTTGCTTTTGCCTCATGTGCATATGGGGAGTGTTTTCTCTTTAGACCCCCTCTATTCTTATATCTCATCTTTTCTAAACCCTCAGATGCCTCCGAGACGTGACCCCGGATTTGCCTTTCCACCGGAGCTCACCCAGTTGATCCAGCAGCAGAACACATTGATGCAGTTGCTAGTCCAGAATCAGAATCAGGGGAACAACAACAACCCACCACCACCACCACCTGTTGACCACTTAGCCCGTTTTCTTAGGCTGAATCCGCCGGTGTTTTCCAGTAGCACCGAGCTAATAGTAGCAGATGATTGGCTTCGCAAAACAGCTAGGGAGTTGACCACAGTAGGATGCACAAATGCGGAGAAGGTGAAGTTTGCCGCACATCAGCTAGAAGGACCCGCAGCATCATGGTGGGAGAATTTCACAGCCACTTTCCCAGTCGACACTGTCACATGGGACCAGTTTCAGTAGGCTTTTCATACTGCACATGTTTCAGCAGGAGCTATGGCCATGAAGAAGCGTGATTTTCGCAACTTGCGCCAAGGAGGACAGACAATTGGCCAGTATGTGGAGGACTTTAGTAAGTTAGCATGTTATGCCCCAGATGGCGTCGCTACGGATGCAGCTAAGCAAGAGAAGTTTCTGGAAGGACTGAATGATGAGTTGAGCATGCAGTTGATGGTAGCCACCTTCAACAACTACCAGGAGTTGGTAGATCGTGCTCTTATGATTGAAGGGAAGCAGCAGCAAATTGAGAATCGCAAGAGGAAGTATGGACAAGGGAAGAACAATTCAGGAGCTCAGCAGAAGCCACGTTTTACCCCTAGACCGGGAGGACATTTTCAGCATACCCATGGAGGAGGTAGCTCACACAATCACAATGGCACCAAGAATGGAAATGGCAATGGAGGAAGCAACAGCCAGAATCGCACCAACCCATCAACCCCGGCCAAGAAGGTCCTAAGCCAAGTCACTTGTTTTAAGTGTCAGAAGACCGGACATTATGCCAATGAATGTCCTGAAGGCCAAAATGGCAATGGAAGTTCTGGGAAGAAGCCAAACCCTTTCAACTGGGGACAGGTGAACCACGTTAGCGTGGAGGAGGTTGAAGCTCAGCTCGATGCAGTAATAGGTAAGTTTTTGGTTAAGTCATTTACTGCACTTGTTCTTTTTGATACTGGTGCATCGCATTCATACATCTCAAGGGGATTTGTGGATAAGTATAACCTACCAACCCAAGCCCTTAGGTCACCCATGTTAGTAACCTCGCCCGGAGCAGAGTATGTGGCTAGTCTATGGTGTGATCGGTTACCATTAAGGATTGGTAACTATATTTTTCCCTCAGACCTAATAGTATTGGAATCTCAAGGATTGGATGTGATATTAGGCATCGATTGGTTATCAAAGTATGAAGGGAATATTGAGTGTGCTAGTAAGTCAATTTTGCTTACCGCCCCAGAAGGGAGAAGGATCAAGTATGTATCCCGGCATGTGCCGAAGAGGACTCAAGTAAATTGCTTAACAGGAGTTGTGCAGGAGGAAGTACCAATGGTAAGGGATTTTCCTGATGTATTTCCAGAGGAGTTGCCAGGCATGCCACCGGATAGAGATATTGAGTTTTTGATTGAGCTATTGCCAGGCACAGGGCCAATATCAAAGAGACCATATAGGATGCCAGCAAAGGATTTGGTGGAAATTAAGAAGCAGATTAAGGAGTTACTGGATAAGGGATATATTCGCCCAAGTTCTTCGCCTTGGGGATCGCCAGTACTTCTAGTGGAGAAGAAGGATGGATCATTAAGGATGGTTGTTGATTATCGAGGATTGAATGAAGTAACGATCAAGAACAAGTACCCACTACCAATGATCAACGATCTGTTTGATCGATTGCAAGGAGCTAAGGTATTTTCCAAGATCGATCTGCGATCAGGATACTACCAGTTGAAGATTCGAGAACAGGATATTCCGAAGACAGCTTTTACTACCAGGTATGGGCTGTATGACTACACCGTTATGTCATTTGGTCTGACTAACGCACCTGCCTATTTTATGAACATGATGAACAAGGTGTTTATGGAGTTTTTGGATAAGTTCGTCGTAGTGTTCATTGATGATATCCAGGTTTATTCGAAGAATGAAGAGGAACATAAGGAGCATTTGCGTCTGGTACTTGGAAAGCTCAGAGAACATCAATTATATGCCAAGTTCAGCAAATGTGAGTTTTGGTTGAAGGAAGTAGGATTCCTCGGACATGTTATATCTAGAGAAGGTATAGCAGTAGATCCCGCTAAAGTTGAAACCGTGACCAAGTGGGAAGCCCCAACAACAGTTGGAGAGATCCGGAGTTTTCTTGGACTCGCGGGATACTACCGGAGATTTATTGAGAATTTCTCAAAGATTGCGAAGCCTATGACGGAGTTATTAAAGAAAGATACCAAGTTCATATGGACAAAGGAATGTGAGGCTAGTTTCCAAGAGTTGAAGGAACGCTTAGTTACCTCACCAGTGTTGATTTTGCCAGACCAGACCAAAGATTATGAGGTGTATTGCGACGCTTCACGTCGAGGACTTGGAGCAGTGCTTATGCAGGAAGGGAGAGTTGTTTCATATGCCTCAAGACAACTGAAGCCTCATGAGTGGAATTATGCTACGCATGATTTGGAGTTAGCAGCCGTAGTGCATGCTTTGAAAACATGGAGACATTTTCTCATTGGAAATCATTGTGAAGTGTACACGGATCATAAGAGTTTGAAGTACATTTTCACACAGAAGGAGTTAAATCTCAGACAAAGGAGATGGTTGGAGCTTATCAAGGATTATGATATGAAATTGCATTATCATCCCGGGAAGGCTAATGTAGTAGCTGACGCATTAAGCCGTAAGAGCCATGTCAATATGTTAATGACGGGAGAAATACCCAAGGAGTTAGCAGAAAATCTTCGTGAACTATGTTTGGAAATAGTTCCGAGAGGCTATGTAGCAGCATTGGAGATTCAGTCAACTTTGATGGATAGAATCAGAGAAGCTCAGAAAGCTGACAAAGAGATTGCCGCTATAAAGGAGAAACTGAGCAAAGGAAAAGCTAAAGGATTTCGTGAGGATGAGCACGACACCCTATGGTTTGAAGACCGCGTTTATGTGCCCAATGACCCAGAGATCAGAAAGTTGATTTTGCAAGAGGCACATGATTCACCGTATTCGATTCACCCAGGAAATACCAAGATGTATTTGGATTTGAAGGATATTTTCTGGTGGACCGGAATGAAGAAGGATATTGCGGAGTATGTAGCAGTTTGTGATGTATGTCAGAGAGTAAAGGCAGAGCATCAGAAGCCAGCAGGATTGTTACAACCATTGCCGATACCCGAATGGAAGTGGGATAAGCTAGGCATGGATTTTATCACGGGATTGCCCAGGACTCGTTCAGGCTATGACTCGATTTGGGTTGTAGTCGATCGATTGACGAAAATAGCTCATTTCATCCCAGTAAAGACCACTTACACCAGTGCTAAGTTGGCAAAGATATACATGACCAGGATCGTATGTCTGCATGGAGTTCCAAGGAGTATCGTATCAGATAGAGGAACCCAGTTTACCTCAAAGTTCTGGAAGCAGTTGCACGAAACTTTGGGAACCAGGCTAGAATTCAGTACAGCTTTTCATCCACAGACAGATGGACAAACCGAGAGAGTCAATCAGATTTTGGAGGATATGCTGAGAGCTTGTGCGCTAGATTATGGATCTAGTTGGGACGATAATTTGCCATATGCAGAGTTCTCTTACAACAACAGTTACCAAACCAGTTTAAAGATGGCCCCTTTCGAAGCATTGTATGGAAGGAGGTGCAGGACACCGTTATCGTGGGATAAAGTTGGAGACGGCCAGTTGTTTGGACCTGACTTGATTAAGGAGTCTGAACAGAAGGTGAAGTTGATTCGCGATAGGCTGAAGGTAGCCCAGTCCAGACAGAAAAGTTATGCAGATTCTAAACGTAAGGAGACAGTTTACGAAGTTGGAGATAGAGCTTATCTTCGAGTATCTCCACTTCGGGGAACAAAGCGTTTTGGAGTTAAAGGGAAGTTAGCGCCACGATTTGTAGGACCATATCGAGTTTTGGAACGTATGGGAGAAGTGGCCTACAAGTTGGAATTGCCCGAAGGATTGTCAGGAGTTCATGATGTGTTCCACGTTTCTCAGTTAAAGAAATGTCACGCGGAGATGGCTGACATACCATTGAGAGACACAGTGCCATTGGAAACTATTCAGTTGGATAATGATTTGACCTACGAGGAGAAACCAATTAAGATCCTCGAGTTTGCCAGCCGAGTTACCCGCAGCAAGGTTATCAAGTTTTGCAAAGTTCAGTGGAGCCACCACACAGAGGATGAAGCCACCTGGGAACAAGAGGAAGATTTGCTCAAATACCACCCTCACCTATTTTCTAGCCAACCCGAATCTTGAGGGCGAGATTCATCTTAAGGGGGTAGGTTTGTAACATCCCAAATTTCCAATTTGGAATGTTATACATTAGATCATCAATGCATATCATATTTCATTTTTGCATTTTGGTTGATCCTAGAAATTCTACGCAACTCAATGACCCACGGAGAGAGTTGGGGATTTCGTTATTTTCATATTTGAGTTTTCTCAAATTTTGAGAATAGGATCATTTGATTTATTTATTTTATCATCAATTATTTATATTACAAAAATATGAGAGAGGGAATAAAATGACTTTCCCAAAATAAAGAAATATTGAGGATTTAATAATAAAATCAAATAAGATTTTATTTCGGAGTTTTTCGGTGTTTTATTTGAATTTAGAAAAAATGTGTGTTTTTTAAAATTGCATTTAGGTCCAAAATAAATGTTCACCTTGTGCGGCTTGATTTTAGAAGCCCGTGAAAATTTATTTCGGAATTTTTGGAGTCCGTTTAGTGTTTATTTTTAATTTTCTTCTGAGCGGAATAAAAAAAACGAACCGACCTACGGGCCGTGTCCGACTAGGACTCCGGCCCGAGGGGGCGCCTTTATAAGCCGGGGCAGCCCACCCGGGGAAACCCTAGCCCAGCCGCCGCCCCAGCCGCCGCCGCCGCCGCGCGCCGCCCCGCGCCGCCGTCGCCGGACGCTGCCGCCGCCGCCGAGGTTCGCCGCCGCCTCGACTTCCGTGCCAACGTTTTTATAAAAAAAATCGGTTTTCATCGAGTTTTTTTTAGTTTCGTTTTTTTAAATAGATCGGTTTTTCCGGTTTATTTAAATAGCGAGCGTTTGTCCGTTCGTTCGTTCTAGCGAGTGTTCGACGTTTTTCTTTTTCTCGGATTAAATCCGTGATTTTTCTGATCCCGATTCCTGATCCGATTTTCGTTTTAGTTTAACTTTTCGCTCGTTTATCGGAATCAGGCGATTCAAGCGCCTAGAGTTTCGTCTCGAAACCCTCTATCCGTTTAACCAACTTAAACAAGATTTTGCTACTGTAAAATTTGCTTTAGATACAGATTACTAGAACGAAGTTGTTCTCTTTCGCCGTTTGACTTTCGTTGCTTCGTTCGATTTGATTCTTTTTGCCAACCGGAGTTCTTAAGATGAACCTTCTGGTTAGATCTCTTATTTGAGTTTTACCCGTGCATTAGATGAGTACTTATTGTATGCTTGTTTGTTTGTCTGTGATAGAATACCCGGAGTGCGCCGCCTGTTACTTCGAATCATTAGGTTTTGCGGATCATCAGCAAGGCAAGTAATACTTTGATCATACCTTTTCTACTACCCAGTTTTGTTGCATTAGATCAATCCTCACACGTTGCATGAATAGGATCTAATTAAATTGTGGGATGGGAAGTAGATGAGGTAGTACCCCTATTACCTGTTTATTATCAAACCCTTGGGAGTTACTTCTACGTTTGCTTGTTATGCCATGCTATGCTAGTAGACGTGGATTGGGCGAGTGATATCCATGACAGATGTGAGATTGTTAATTAATGGTTTATCTAAGGTGGCAACTTAAACACACCTCTGGGTGGATTGAGGCACCTAGGTATTCCAGGACTTGCCTGTTTTCTTTTGGACCACCACCCAGGCTCAAAGGGATCATGAGACTATTCATACTAGAAACTTCCGTGTGCAGCCACAAGCTATTATGGGCTCTAGCATAGTTGACTAAGTTGTGCGAACTCTTAAAGTGGTAGACTAGCAGATGTAGGGGATGTAGGTGGTATGGTCTACCCGATCGTAAGGTGCTAGCGCTTCTGAAAGACTATGTCTCGGTCATCCGTCTTCTCAAACACCATGTAGTGCGAGAAACCAAACGGAGGCGATCGAGTCTTGTGGGGAAAAGTGCGCAAACCTCTGCATAGTGTAATAAACTAATCATGATTAGCCGTGTCCCCGGTTATGGACATCTTGAGTATCTAGTACTTGGATTTTCATGTGACTCTCAATATGTTACTCTAAATTAATTTTGTTGGGTTATGTTTAATGATGATGCTTAATTGGGATTGAGAATGATGTCAACCATTCTCAATGTTTAACAACTACCATGATAGTTAAATAAATTTATTCCTTTGTAATAGGGAAAAATTGGCTTTACGCAAAACTGTAACCATAGAGCTTTCCACCAGCCAAATATGCATATAGTATAGCTGTTTCATTCCATTACTCTCTATGTGTTACATTGCCAGCATATTCCATGTGTTGACCCGTTTCGGGCTGCAACGTTAATGTTGCAGACTTTTCAGATGACGATTAAGGAGTTTTAGGTCGTGGTTCTATACTCAGTGATGCCGTTGGAGTTGATGGACTCACTTATCTTCCAAGCCTTCCGCTGTTATCGTTATTAGATGGCCTTAAGCCATATTTATTGTAATAAGTTCTCTATTGAGACACTCGATGTAATAAGTGTGTGATTGCTACTCTGTTATAAATCCTCCGAGTACTGTGTGGTGTCAGCATTACTAATCCAGGGATGACACCGGAGCACAGAGATCAGACTGTTTAAGGTCTGGTCGATACATGTTGATTATGTTACTAAGTGGCTAGAAGCTATTCCAACTAGTAGTCTGCTACCTCTTGAGCACTTGCGTTGGTTTTCCCTTGAAGAGGAAAGGGTGATGCGGCAAAGTACCGTAAGTATTTCCCTCAGTTTTTGAGAACCAAGGTATCAATCCAGTAGGAGGCTACACGCGAGTCCCTCGCACCTGCACAAAACAAATAAATCCTCGCAACCAACGCGATAAGGGGTTGTCAATCTTTACACGGTCACTTACGAGAGTGAGATCTGATAGATATGATAAGATAATATTTTTGGTATTTTTATGATAAAGATGCAAAGTAAAATAAAAGGCAATGAAAATAACTAAGTATTGGAAGATTAATATGATGAAGATAGACCCGGGGGCCATAGGTTTCACTAGTGGCTTCTCTCAAGAGCATATGTATTTTACGGTGGGTGAACGAATTACTATTGAGCAATTGACAGAACTGAGCATAGTTATGAGAATATCTAGGTATGATCATGTATATAGGCATCACATCCGAGACAAGTAGACCGACTCCTGCCTGCATCTACTACTATTACTCCACACATCGACCGCTATCTAGCATGCATCTAGAGTATTAAGTTCATAAGAGCAGAGTAACGCCTTAAGCAAGATGACATGATGTAGAGGGATAAATTCATGCAATGTGATAAAAAAACCCCATCTTGTTATCCTCGATGGCAACAATACAGTACGTGCCTTGCTGCCCCTACTGTCACTGGGAAAGGACACCGCAAGATTGAACCCAAAGCTAAGCACTTCTCCCATTGCAAGAAAGATCAATCTAGTAGGCCAAACCAAACTGATAATTCGAAGAGACTTGCAAAGATAACTAATCATACATAAAAGAATTCAGAGAAGATTCAAATATTGTTCATAGATAAACTTGATCATAAACCCACAATTCATCGGTCTCAACAAACACACCGCAAAAGAAGATTACATCGAATAGATCTCCACAAGAGAGGGGGAGAACTTTGTATTGAGATCCAAAAGAGAGAGAAGAAGCCATTTAGCTAATAACTATGGACCTGTAGGTCTGAGGTAAACTACTCACACTTCATCGGAGAGGCTATGGTGTTGATGTAGAAGCCCTCTGTGATCGATGCCCCCTCCGACGGAGCTCCAGAATAGGCCCCAAGATGGGATCTCGTGGATACAGAAAGTTACGGCGGTGGAATTAGGGTTTTGGCTCCGTATCTGATCGTTTGGGGGTACGTAGGTATATATAGGAGGAAGAAGTACGTCGGTGGAGCAGCAGGGGCCCACGAGGGTGGAGGGCGTGCCTGGGGGGTAGGCGCGCCCCCTACCTCGTGGCCTCCCTATTGGTTGCTTGACGTAGGGTCCAAGTCTCCTGGATCATGTTCGGTGAGAAAATCACGTTCCCGAAGGTTTCATTTCGTTTGTACTCCGTTTGATATTCCTTTTCTTCGAAACCCTAAAATAGGCAAAAAACAACAATTCTGGGCTGGGCCTCCGGTTAATAGGTTAGTCCCAAAAATAATATAAAAGTATATAATAAAGCCCAATAATGTCAAAAACAGTAGATAATATAACATGGAGCAATCAAAAATTATAGATACATTAGAGACGTATCATACTGCTAATCATAACACCTCTATTAAGATGCTTAAAGAAGTTATTTTTCTGAGGTTTGGAGTCCCTAGATATTTAATGACTGATGGTGGTTCACATTTTATTCATGGTGCTTTCCGTAAAATGCTTGCTAAGTATGATGTTAATCATAGAATTGCATCTCCTTATCACCCACAGTCTAGTGGTCAAGTAGAATTGAGTAATAGAGAACTCAAATTAATTTTGCAAAAGACCGTTAATAGATCTAGAAAGAATTGGTCCAAGAAACTTGATGATGCATTATGGGCCTACAGAACTGCATATAAAAATCCAATGGGTATGTCTCCGTATAAAATGGTTTATGGAAAAGCATGTCACTTACCTCTCGAACTAGAACATAAGGATTATTGGGCTATTAAAGAGCTCAATTATGATTTCAAACTTGCCAGTGAGAAGAGGTTATTTGACATTAGCTCACTTGATGAATGGAGAACCCAAGCCTATGAGAATGCCAAATTGTTTAAAGAAAAAGTTAAAAGATGGCATGACAAAAGAATACAAAAGCGTGAGTTTAATGTAGGTGATTATGTATTGCTATACAACTCTCGTTTAAGATTTTTTGCAGGAAAGCTTCTCTCTAAATGGGAATGTCCTTACGTTATCGAGGAGGTCTATCGTTCCGGTGCCATAAAAATCAACAACTTCGAAGGCGCAAACCCGAAGGTGGTGAACGGTCAAAGAATCAAACATTATATCTCACGTAATCCTATAAGTGTTGAAACCAATGTTATTGAAACCATAACCCCGGAGGAATACATAAGGGACACTTTCCGGAACATTTCAGACTCCGAAAAGGAATAGGTATGTGGTACGGTAAGTAAACTGACTCCAAAACAGTTCTAATGGCAATTTTTCTCCATTTTGGAATATTTAGAAAAATAGAAAAATAAGAAGCAGTCCGGGAAGGATACGAGGACTCCACGAGGGTGGAGGGCGCGCCCTACCCCCCTGGGCGCGCCCCCTTGCCTCGTGGACACCTCATGCGCTCTCCGGACTCCGTTTTCTTGCACGTTACGTATTTTGGTCGGTAAAAATTCATTATATAATCTCCTGAAGGTTTTGACCACCATATCACGCAAAAATCTTCTGTTCTTGTTTCGAGTTGTTTTCTGCCAGGTTGTCAAAGCCAAGCATCATGTCGTCTCCCTCCTCCTCCAACAATGAGGACAACAATGCTTGGCTAATGAAGATAGAGCTGAAGAGAGAAGAACCCATGGAGATCAACAAGGATGAAGCGATCAAGAAGGCCACGGAGGATCAAATTCCGGCAACAGAAGACATCCTTCAACTTGATCATAATCTTCTTACCCCAACTGAGATCAAAGCCTTCAATATGATTGAGTTAGCTCGTATACAAAACAAGTATCTCACACGTGAAAATATTTTGCTGAAGGAGCATATCATCGCACTCAAGGGCATTATCCGCAAGTTAGAAGACCTCCTACGCTTGATGTGTGACTATCCATCATCACCACCATCTTCTTCACCAACAACGGAGACATAATCATAAGGGTATGGGCACTCCCCTTGGCAACTTCCAAGCTTGGGGGAGTGCCCCGGTATCGTATCACCATAACTTTTATCTTTACCGTTTTTCTTAGTTTGATCCTTTTGGTAATATCTTGATCTAGTAGCATAAAGTTTTAGTATGATCTAGTTGTGACTTTTGCTTTATGATCCTTCTATGTAATCGAGTCTGTGAGCTATATATAATAAAGATTAGTGTTGAGTCAAGGGCTTGATTATTTTGCCATGATCTTGAGGGAATAAAATAAAAGAGAAGAAATAAAAAGAAACAAAGAGATCATATGGATATTACGGGGAGTAATGAGCTCACATATAAAGAGTATAATGAATAAAAGTTGTTGAGAGTTGACAAACATAGTTTTGGTCATCATTGCAATTAATAGGAAGTAATAAATAAAGAGAGGTCTTCACATATAAATATACTATCTTGGACATCGTTTATGATTGTGAGCACTCATTAAAATATGATATGCTAAAGAGTTGATGTTGGACAAGGAAGACAACGTAATGGGTTATGTTTTCTTACATCTAAGATAAATTATATTGCCATGGATCATCCAACATGATTGAGCTTGCCTTTCCCTCTCATGCTAGCCAATTCTTTGCACCAAGTAGAGATACTACTTGTGCTTCCAAATATCCCTAAACCCAGTTTTGCCATGAGAGTCCACCATATCTACCTATGGATTGAGTAAGATCCTTCAAGTAAGTTGTCATCGGTGCAAGCAATAAAAGTTGCTCTCTAAATATGTATGACTTAGTAGTGTTTGAGAAAATAAGCTCTATATGATCGTCTGATATGGAAGAAATAAAAGCGACGGACTGCACAATAAAGGTCCATATCACAAGTGGCAATATAAAGTGACGTTCTTTCGCACTACGATTTTATGCTTCCAACCATAAAAGCGCATGACAACCTTTGCTTCCCTCTGCGAAGGGCCTATCTTTTACTTTTATCTCCTACCTTACATAAGAGTCATGGCGATCCTCACCTTTCCCTTTTACATTTTATCTTTTGGCAAGCACAACATGTTGGAAGGATCCTGGTATATATGGCTAATTGGATGTGAGTTTTCATGAACTATTATTGTTGACATTACCCTTGAGGTAAAACATTGGGAGGCGAAGCTATAAGTCCCTTTCTTTCTCTGTGTCCGATTAAAACTCCATACCATAAGTATTGTGTGAGTGTTAGCAATTGTGAAAGACTATATGATAGTTGAGTATGTGGACTTGTTGAAAAGCTCTTATATTGACTCTTTCCTATGTTATGATAAATTGCAATTGCTCCAATGACTGAGATTATAGTTTGTTAGTTTTCAATGGAGTTTATGATTCATACTTGAAATTGTGATTGAATTATTACTATAGCATAAGAGATCATATGACAATAATTATATAAGATGTTGTTCTAAGAATAATCATGATGCCCTCATGTCCGTATTTTATTTTTATCGACACCTCTATCTCTAAACATGTGGACATATTTTTCGATTTCGGCTTTCGCTTGAGGACAAGCGAGATCTAAGCTTGGGGGAGTTGATACGTCCATTTTGCATCATGCTTTTATATCGATATTTATTGCACTATGGGATGTTATTACACATTATGTCACAATACTTATGCCTATTCTCTCTCATATTACAACGTTTACATAAAGAGGGAGAATGCCGGCAGCTAGGATTCAGGGCTGGAAAAGGAGAAAATATTAGAGACCTATTTTGCACATCTCCAAAAATCGTGAAACTTCACGGGAGCACGTTTCAGAATATATAAAAAATATTGAGCGCAAGAAGTACTAGAGGGGGGCCACTCACCAGCCACGAGGATGGGGGCGTGCCCTACCCCCCTAAGCGTGCCCCCTGCCTCGTGGGCCCCCCGGTGGCCCTCCGATGCCCATCTTATACTATATGGAGTCCTTCGTTGAGGAAAAAATCATAAGCAAGCTTTCAGGACGAGACTCCGTTGCCACGAGGTGGAACCTTGGTGGAACCAATCTAGGGCTCTGGCGGAGCTGTTCTGCCGGGGAAACTCCCCTCCGGGAGGGGGAAATCATCGCCATCGTCATCACCAACGATCCTCTCATCGGGAGGGGGTCAATATCCATCAACATCTTCACCAGCACCATCTCCTCTCAAAACCTAGTTCATCTCTTGTATCCAATTCTTGTCTCCAAGTCTGGGATTGGTACCTGTGGGTTGCTAGTAGTGTTGATTACTCCTTGTAGTTGATGCTAGATGGTTTACTTGGTGGAAGATCATATGTTCAGATCCTATATGCACATCAATACCCCTCTGATTATGAACATGAATATGCTTTGTGAGTAGTTACGTTTGTTCCTGAGGACATGGGAGAAGTCTTGCTATTAGTAGTCATGTGAATTTGGTATTCGTTCGATATTTTGATGAGATGTATGTTCTCTCTCCTCTAGTGGTGTTATGTGAACTTCGACTACATGACACTTCACCATTATTTGGGCCTAGAGGAAGGCATTGGGAAGTAATAAGTAGATGATGGGTTTCTAGAGTGACAGAAGCTTAAACCCTAGTTTATGTGTTGCTTCATAAGGGGCTGATTTGGATCCATATGTTTCATGCTATGCTTAGGTTTACCTTAATACTTTTGTTGTAGTTGCGGATGCTTGCAATAGAGGTTAATCATAAGTGGGATGTTTGTCCAAGTAAGGGCAGCACCCAAGCACCGGTCCACCCACATACCAAATTATCAAAGTACCGAACGCGAATCATATGATCGTGATGAAACCTAGCTTGACGATAATTCCCATGTGTCCTCGGGAGCGCTTTACATCATATAAGAGTTTGTCCAGGCTTGTCCTTTGCTACAAAAAGGATTGGGCCACCTTGCTGCACTTTATTTACTTTTGTTACTTGTTGCTCGTTAGTAATTATCTTATCACAAAACTACCTGTTACCTATAATTTCAATGCTTGCAGAGAATACCTTGTTGAAAACCGCTTATCATTTCCTTCCGCTCCTCGTTGGGTTCGACACTCTTACTTATCGAAAGGACTATGATAGATCCCCTATACTTGTGGGTCATCAATTTCCTGAAGGGCGCTGTGGGCTTCGGCTTGGGCATCTTGTGCACTCTGGCGGGCCTTCGCAAGTTTGGACCCTTGCGTCTTAGAATCACGCTCCAGGGACTCGTACTTCTTGACGGCGTCATGGAGCTCTTGCTGGACCTCGCTGATCCGGGCCTTGTGCTTCTCGCGCGCGGCGCATTCCTTGGCCGCTTTGTCCTCGGCCTCTGCTAACGCCTTCTTGAGGGCCGCCACCTCGGTCGTGGCACTTTAGTCAGCACAAACCATTCATCCTTCCTAAATGTACACGTAGGTTACTGCATACCTTGGCTGTCCTCTAGCTGCTTCTTCACGAGGCCGAGCTCTTTCTCAGCCCGCTCCAGGTTCTGCTTCAGTCCAGAGACCTCCGCAGTATGAGCGGCAGCAGCCAGTAGCGACGCCTTCTTATTCACATAGACATCTTATGTTAGACTCCTGTGAAAATTATTTTGATCCTCTGTTCGGCTTTTCCTTTTTGGACACTGAACAAAGCATCAAGGGCTACTGTCTACACTGTGATATTCTCTCTACAATTACATTGCTTAACTCAATGCTATTAGAAGGCTAGCACAGGCTTCGGTCAGTCCGCTTTTGGTAGACAAAACCTTCTCGATCACCGCACCCATAAGGATACGGTGTTCATCCACAATGGAAGCGCCTCACAGTGCTTCCAGCAGATTATCTGGTGCCTCTGATTGGACAGAGGTCACCGGTGGAACAGGCACACCTCCTCCTTTCAGGGAAGGCTGCTCGCTTGACTCCGGAGCCATGTAGGTCTCCGGAATGGTATCTGGCTGGGGGCCGAATTGAACTTGGCCCCCACCACCAGTCCCCATGGGGGCTTTTTCCCCATGTGTCCGGCGGCCGAGGAGTCATCCTTTGGCGCCACCCCGACGACCTCCGGAACCTCTCCCTGACCTGAGAAGGTCTGTTGGGACACCACCTCGTCATCACCCTTGGCCGAGGGAGAGTGAGCGGGCGGCGGTGACACGCTGGCCATCTCCTTTGAATCCAGCGAACCTCCTGTTGAGGATCGCGGGGAGTTGTCACGGGCCGGACTGCAATAGCATAATTTAAACATATTAATATTACAAAGTGGAAATGCCAGACATTTGGACGTGCATAAGGTACTTACGAGGAAGCCTAAGGCTTGGTTCGGGGGGGCGCTCCAGACTGCTATTGACATCCCACGCGGAGTTATCCGCGAGGGAGCCCTTCCCCCTCTTGGGCGCCTTCGCCTCCAGATTCGTGGAGGCCCCCCTTTTCTTCCTTCCCCCCTTAGGGGCGGAGCCGCCTTCTTCCTCCTCCTCACCGTCGTCTTCAGCGATCGAGGAGTCGGTCTCGTCTTTGGGCGACATGTCCGAAACACCCTTTCGGCGAAGACCACTCCTGGTCCCTTTGGCCTTCTTCTCCGAGACATCATAAGGCGCCGGAAACAGCATCTTCGTCAGAAGTGGGGTTTCTTGGTCTTCCATAGCGGAGCCAGACAGTTAATCCGCCCCGCTATATCGATCCAGGCTTGAAAAATTGATTGGAAGGCTTAGACTCCTTCCTCAAAGTATGCCAGTAGAGGGTACACCTTGAAAACATGAAAGAACTTGCCGAATTGGCCTGGTGTTTTAAGCTGAGCCCATGATCCTCGGTCGTGGGCGGTGGTGTCTCGCCAGCCTTGAAGAGCACTTTCCAGATGTCTTCGTGCGTCATGCCGAAGAGCTCTAGTAGCGTCTGGTGCTTGGCCGGATCGAACTCCCACAAATAGCAAGTCCGGCATTGGCACGGAAGGATCCGGCGAATGAGCATAACCTGGATCACGTTGACAAGTTTGATCCTCTTAGTTATCATGTTCTGGACGCATGTTTGGAGCCCAGTCAGCTCGCTCGAAGAGACCCAGGTTAGGCCCTTCTCTTGCCAGGAGGTGAGTCGCATCGGAGCTCCGGATCGGAATTCGGGGGCCGCCGCCCAATTGGTGTTGCGCGGCTCGGTGATGTAGAACCACCCCGACTGCCACCCCTTCACCATCTCCACAAAGGAGCCTTCGGGCCAGGTAAGATTGGGCATCTTGCCCACCATGGCACCTCCACACTCTGCTTGTTGGCCGCTCACCACCTTCGGCTTCACATTGAAGGTCTTCAGCCATAGGCCGAAGTGAGGTGGGATATGGAGAAAGGCCTCGCACATGATAATAAATGCTGAGATGTTGAGGATAGAGTTGGGGGCTAGATCATGGAAGTCCATCCCATAGTAAAACATCAATCTGCGGACAAACGGGTGGAGAGGGAATCCCAGCCCGCAGACAAAATGTGTGAGAAACACCACCCTCTCATGGGGCTCTGGGGTAGGGACGATTTGTCCCTTGGTCGGGAGTCCGTAAACGATCCCCTTGGCCAGATATCCGGCCTCCCAGAGCTCCTTGATGTCCTCCTTCTTGACGAAGGAGGCCATCCACTTGCCTCCAGCTCCAGATCTGGACATGATTGGAATGCTTTCTCGGGTGGGGAAAGCTAGAGCTTGGGCGCTGGAGCTCGGGTATGGATGGGCAGAGGAAGGAGAAGGCGTGGGAGAAGAATAGGGAATCCTTATCCCCATATAAAGGCAGTGAATATTGAACGCCTCCCCACTCGCCTTAAACCTCGCCTATTCCCAAGGGCTATGTAAACAAGCACGGTTGGGTTACCCATGCACGAATTGATGAAAATCCCGCAATAAGGGGACACGATCTCTGCTTTGACAAGACGCTCCAATGGCAACCGCGTCTCGAAACATGGAGTGGCAGACGAAAAACGGTTCGAAATTATGGCCGGACTGACGTGACATCGCGTTACTAAAGTGGTCGGCAGATTGGATTCGTGAAATATTATACTCTCTACGGTTGTGTGTTGCGAATCCGGACACGATTGTTTCATCCGAAGACTATCTTGGAGTTCGGAAGGAGGAACCCGCCTTGCAATGCCGAAGACAGATCTACGTGTCGGATACCTTGTCATTGAAGCCAGGTTCATGGGGCTACTAAGGGAGTCCTGGACTAAGGGGTCCTCGGGCGTCCGGCCTGTTAGCCATGGGCCGGACTGATGGGCTGTGAAGATACGAAGACCGAAGACTGCACCTGTGTCCGGATGGGACTCTCCTTGGCATGGAGGGCAAGCTTGGCGATCAAATATGTAGATTCCTTTCTTTGTAACCGACCTTATGTAACCCTAGATCCTCCTGGTGTTTATATAAACCAGAGGGCGTAGTCCGAAGAGGCCGAATACTCATTACCATAGTCATACAGGCTAGACTTCTAGGGTTTAGCCATTACGATCTCGTGGTAGATCAACTCTTGTAATATTCATATCCATCAAGATTAATCAAGCAGGAAGTAGGGTATTACCTCGATAGAGAGGGCCCGAAAATGGGTAAACATCGTGTCCCCTGTCTCCTGTTACCATCGACCTTAGACGCATAGTTCGGGACCCCCTACCCAAGATCCGCCGGTGTTGACACCTACAACCTCGTCTCGCCGTAAGTTCGGACCGCGCATCGACACCGAGCACATTAACCAGCTAAGTCGCTTCCATGCTCAGTTTTTTTAAATTCCTATTCGGTTCGACAAAACATTATATTTGTGTCAAAAACTTAGTTTGTCAACAAACGTTGTTTGTTAAAAACACTTCCTTTCCCATATTAACTGGGGGCTTCCTTTATGAAGTCTTTCCTCTTGCATATGATTATACTTGTATGGCTTCGTTCCTTGTTTGTGTATTACGCCACAATATGCACCATGTTGACTTAAGTGTTCCGCAAGCTGTGTTGCCTTGCTCCTGTGTTAACCCCTACGTTCCTGATTGTTCGGCTAGGGAGTAAAGGGAGCACCTCTGTGATTGTCATGATCGGGTCATCCGAGCTCGGACCTCAGACTGGTGAAGCTGAAAGCTAGCGCTCTTATTGTTTTCAATCATGGTCGGCACACAACGAAACTCATGAGTACAAAAAATCTATTGCACAAGTCTCATAGTAACAATGAGCAACCGAAGAAAGGTATCGATGGGGGTACTATTTTCTTCAAAGATGCTTCTTACACTTCATCAGTAATATAGCATAAGGTCCCTGAGCGCGCTTTGTCTGTTACAGCCTTATGGCCTGATTGCCTGGTTATCAGAAACACCGTCGATATTCTCGACAGGTGGAGTACATAACACTTTTTGGCCCTTGACCGAAGAGGGAGAAGCCGATGGTCGGTTAAGACGCGTTTAAAGTTCGGGTGAAGAGGGATATGATATAAGTACTTTGGTACATACAATCGTTATACATAAAATTCTTTTCCCAAATCACTTGGGGGCTCTTAAATTTATATGAGCTATTTTATAATAAGTGTTCTTCTTCTTAGTCGTTGCAAAGTCTTTTTCTATCACTCCTTTTTCGACGTGAGTGTGTGGTCAATAGCCGAGGAGCCTAATTTCTCTCTCAAAGTCGCTAGAGTTTAGTTTGCTAAACTGTCCTAACGAGAAGTACTCCGCCTTCCGGATAGGAGGTTGAAGCTGTAGGCTGACCCGCTTGAAGTCTTGAGATAGGATGTGTCATGTTAAAGCACAACAGAAGCACATTTTTTCTGAGACCAATTTTCGGATTGGCACCGAACACTTGATCTAGTTCGGACGTCAAGTTATTTCTGCAGTTTTTTCATTCTCCAAGCCTATGGCAATTTTAAACTATTTGTGTGTTTCCGGCATAAGCCTCGCAGTGCAATGCCGGACACCTTTCGAGATTCGGCAAAAATGTTCTCGGATATTGCTATATATGCATCGTTTTCGAATTGTGTCTTCGGTCAATAGTTGGGTTGCCTGGCTCCTGTGCTTGCCTCCTATGTTCCGCTTTGTTCAGCAAGGTGTGCAAAGGGAGAACCACTGTGATTGTGCTTCCAGCTCGAATGGTTAAGCACCTCAGTGGAGAAAGCCAAAAACTGACTGTCATAATGGGCGTAAACTGGTCGGCGATCCGATGACGGTGTCAAACTATAGATCGATACCGATTACCCCATGTTAAACGATGGGCCTTTCATAACATTGGCCTAAGTGTTAATGGCTAGACTTCGGTCGGTGCCAAACACTAACCGGGGGCTCGTAGCTAGCTTCCCCAGTTTAAAGCTCCTATGACTAAGTGAAAGTTTTAAAGCCCACATATCTGATTGCCTCGTTTCCGCTAACACAACCGCCTTCGGGCACCGAGACGTCGGCTAAGGGTTGTTTTGTTATTACGGAAACACCCTGAGTAGCATCTACAAGGGGGTGGAAGCCGACGATGGGCCACTTTCAACTGATAAACGGTCGCAACGGAGTCAAAATAAACATATCATCGGTGTTTGTATTTAATATACGAGGGCTGCCTTCCGCAATCATCATTATAAAGCCATAAATATCCATCAATTTGACTTAAGATTTTGGCCAAGCTGGGTTGCTTGGCTCCTGTGCTTACCCCTACGTTCCCGATTGTTCGGCTAGGTGGTAAAGGGAGCACCTCTGTGATTGTTACTACCTGGTCATCCGAGATAGTACCTTAGACTGGGTGAAGCCGAAAGCTAGCGATCTTAAAGGATATAATTGGTCGGCAATGACGGAAGTGAAAATTTTGGTTCATTAATACCATAGAGTTCGGGAACTTTCCCCAAACTAAAACCTCAATATTTTCCTCCCACATTGATTGGAGCTGAGGTTTCATGATCATGCTTAGCATGACGACCCAAAGAAAGGAACCGATAGCGGGACTATTTTCTTTGGAAGACATTTCTTATGTTAAACATTAATACAACATATCTCTCTGCGTACATTTGTTTATAAAACTGTATGGCCGGATTGCCTTGTTTGTCGTAAATCGTTGCCCTCATAAAGGCTTTATAAAGTAGGACAAACACTCCTCAGCTACTGGCCGAGGAGGTGGAAGCCAATGGTTGGTCAACAAAGTTTTGTACAATGCAGATCTGAGCATTAATGATGTAAAGTACTTGGATACGTAGAATCATTACACATAACTTGTGATTTTACTTTGGATATCGATCCTTAATTCGGTCACCCGTGCCCACATTATGGCTCGGGGGCTACTTGGCTTCGGGCTTATCATTTACTAATATTAAAGGGGCACAACACCCCTCGTCTGGTGTTGCCACCCGACCAGTGTCTCGGGGGCTATTGCATTGCCTATCCAATGCAGAAAATTTAAGTGCAATATAGTTTTCGACGAGATTATGATCCTCAGGCTGGTCGGCCGCACCCAACCTGAGTCTCGAGGACTATGCACACCGCTTTTTGTGTCCCGAAGTATTCTGCCGAGCTAGGAGTTGATCCTTAGGACAATTTTGCGAATCAACCTGAGTCTCAGGGGCTACTGGGATCAACGGTCCTATGTCATCCTTCAGGTGCATCTCGGGTTTTAGACCGACACACACCTTGAGGGCTACTGGTTATACATATTGATAGCAAATAAAATTACACGCATTGGAAATAAAATCCGCAAACAATTAGCCCATGACCGAGGTGTTGAACCCCCTCGAAAGCATTTCAGGATATAGCTCGGATGCAAGTGGTTGGCTCCATAGAGGGCATTTCCGGCATTAAGCTCGGCTAAACTCCTTCAACTTTTTCGAACCAAGGTGATCTATGACACCTCGGGTACAGTCTGGCACTGGAGCTCGGATGCAGTCCGGCATTGAAACTCGACTGTAACAAGACCCTTCGGATACAGTCCGGCGTTGGAGCTCGGAAGCGGTCCGACGTTGGTGCTCGGCTGCAAAAAGATACCTCGAATGCAGTCCAGCATTGGAGCTCGGATGCAAGAGGACACTGCCGCACGACAAATACTTCAAATCCTAGGTGTGGCATAAAAATAACAAGCCATTGATAAAGGCCAAAGACTTAAAGGGCTCCTTAGATACCCGGCGTGTGAGATCTTCAGATTTAGCTCAGCAATCCTCATCTAACATCCCAAATTTTCAATTTGGAATGTGATACATAGGTCATCCATGCATATCATATTTTGTGCATTTCGACTTCCGTGATCCTCGAAATTCTAAGCAACTCAAGGACCCTCGGAGAGAGTTGGGGGATTTCACCGTTTTGCATATTTGAATTTTACCAAATATGGAAACAAGGATCACTTTGGTTTTAATAAATTTTCTCTCCGAAAGTATTTCATACCAAAATATATGAGAGGTGATAATATGACTTCTCCAAAATAAATGAAATATTGGGGGAAAGATATTAATATAAATTTGTATTTTTATTTGGAGTTTTACTGCTATTTTATTTGAATTAGGAAAAATGTGCGTTTTTCAAAATTGTATTATAGGCCCAAATAAATGTTTACCTTGTCCGTCTTATTTTTAGAGGACGGGGAAAATTTATTTCGGGATTTTTGGAGTCCGTTTAGTATATCTTTTCTTTGTTTTTCTGCGCGGAATAATTTAAAAAAAAGGGGAAACCGACTTCGGGCCGTACCCGGCCGGGACTCTCCAGGCCGACCTCTTATAAGCCACCCGAGTCGCGACCCCGAGGCCCAGCCCGCCGCGCCGCGCCAACCCTAACCCTAGCCAGCCGCCGCTGCGCCGCATCGCCTCGCCGCCCACCGCCCGACGCCACCCGTCGGAGTTGCCGCCGCCGCCGTCACGTACGCCGAGGTAGCCGCCGTTGTTTTTCTAAAACCGTTCGGTTTATTTCCAAAACCCTAGATCTGTTTTTTAATAGATCGGTTTGGTTTTTTTCTCAGTTTGGTTAAACAACGGACGTTCGGCCGTTCGTTCATTTTAACGAACGCCGTTCACCCGTTAGCCATAGACAGCAAACGTTCGTTCATTAGCATGTTCGTTAGTTTTTCTTTTTCCAGGGTTTTTGCGATTATTTTCGATCGCGATCTATGCCCTAATTTTCGATCTAGTTTATCTTTTCGCTCGTTTAAGGAATTAGGTGATTCAAGCGCCTAGATCTTCTTCTCGAAGTCCTCTTTTCGTTTAACCAACTTGAACAAGATTTTGGTACTGTAAAATTTGACTTTAGTCCAGATTAGTAATCGGATCTTGTTTCTTTCGCAGTTTGAGTTTTGTTCCCTCGTTTGATTTGATTCTTTTTGCAAACCGGAGTTCTTAAGTTGAACTTTCTGGTTAGATCTTCTTATTTGAGATTTACCCGTGCATCTTTGCTTGAATGCTTATGTATGCTATTGTTTGTTTGCGATAGAACACCCAGTGTGCGAAGCGTGCTACTACGAGTCTTTAGGATTTGCAGATCGTCAGCAAGGCAAGTAACACATTGATCATACTTCTTTCATACCCAGTTTTTATGCATTAGTTCTAATCCTCAAACCTTGCATGATTAGGATGTGATTAACTTGTGGTTATTGGGAAGTAGATGATGAGGTAGAACCTATTATCTGTTTTATTATCAAACCCTGGGAGTTACTTCTATGTTATGCTTATATTGCCATGTTATGCTCGTAGACGTGGTTTGGGTTTGAGAAATCCATGACAGATGTGAGATTGTTAATTAATGGTTCAACTTAAGGTGGCAACTTTAATACACATCTGGGTGGATTGCTTGTTTGGGCACCTGGGGATATACTCCTATGGTCCGCCACCCAGGCTCAAAGGGATCATAAGATTATTCATGCTAGAAACTTCCATGTGCAGCCACAAGCCATTATGGGCTCTGGCATAGTTGAGTATGTTGTGTGACCTCTTTCAGCGGTGGGATAGCAGATATAGAGGGAAAGTAGGTGTAACTGACCACCCGGAGTAAAGAGTTAATGCTTCTGAAAGACTGTGTCTCGGTCATCCGTTTCTCAAACATCACGTAGTGCGAGAATCCAACGGAGCAGATCGAGTCTTGTGGGGAAAAGTGTGCAAACCTCTGCAAAGTGTACAAACTAATCATGGTTAGCCGTGTCCCCGGTTATGGACAACTTGGGTATCTAGTACTTGGATTATCCTACTGTATCTCACCACTCTAAACTAATTTGTTGGGTTGATAATTACTTTTAATTGGGATTGAGATGGGGGTACCATTCTCAATGTTTCAACTACCATGATAGTTAGATAAAAATGTATTCCTTTGTTGTAGGGAAAAATTAGGTTTTCGCAAAAACCATATAACCATAGAGCCTCCACCAGCCATATATGCATATAGTGTTAGCATTTATCTATTCATTGCTCTACTGTGTTACATTGGCAGCATATTCCATCTGCTGACCCATTTTCGGGCTGCAACGTATTATGTTGCAGACTTTTTAGACGAGGAGTAAGACGCGATAGGTTGTTTGTCATGCACTCAGCTATGCTATTGGAGTTGATGGACTCACTTTATCTTCCAAGCCTTCCGCTGTTATCGTATTAGATGGCCTTAAGCCATATTTATTGTAATAAGTTCTCTTTTGAGACATTCAATGTAATAAGTGTGTGATTGCTACTCTGTTATAAATCCTTTGAGTATCATGTGTGTCAGCATTACCGATCCAGGGATGACACTGAAGCACAGAGACTTGACCGTTTGAGGTCGGGTCGCTACACCTCAAGATAGAAGATGGGAAGATTTGTTGAACTAATTTTCAAGACTGACGATCGAAGACGAAGAACAGTTCGGAAGAACCGAGGAGCATCCCCAACTTGAAGACCGGTTCAGGGGGCTACTGATGGTGTCCTGGACTAGGGGTACTCACCACGTCGAATCCCGACCAACTGGATCGGGTCGAGGACCCCCATGGCGGTTCACTCATGGGCCACTTCGGGCAGCCCATGCCGCATACAAGGAAGATTCCACAAGGCTTGGTGATCAAGACAAGGACTCCTCTCCACCAATGTATTCAACTAGGACTCTTGTTATCCTAGGCCTCCGGTACATTATATAAGCCGAGGCCAGGCTAGTCGATAGATCATTATGACATTATTCATCATACCCTCCGGTTTTAGACCACAACATATGATCTCGTGGTAGATCAACTCTGTACTTGATACTCCATCAATATAAATAAGAGCATGACGTAGGGTTTTACCTCCATCAAGAGGGCCTGAATCTGGGTAAAACATCGTCTCCTTCGTTCCTATTACCACTGATCCTAGAATCCACAGCTCGGGACCCCTACCCCGGGATCTGTCGGTTTTGACACCGACAATGGCCTCTCTTTTATGGCCTCTCTCTCTTTTTTTCGTCTGGATTCTCATCCCGACTTGTGGGGGAATCATAGTCTCCATCATCCTTTCCTCACATGGGACAATGCTCTAATAATGAAAGTCATCACACTTGTATTTACTTACAACTCAAGAATTACAACTCGATACTTAGAACAAATTATGACTCTACATGAATGCCTCCGGCGCTGTACCGGGATATGCGATGAATCAAGAGTGACATGTATGAAAGAATTATGAAGGAATACGATGTCAACTACATGATCATGCAAAGCAATATGACAATGATGGAGTGTGTCATAATAAACGGAACGGTGGAAAGTTGCATGTCAATATATCTTGGAATGGCTATGGAAATGCCATAATAGGTAGGTATGATGGCTGTTTTGAGGAAGATATAAGGGGGTTTATGTGTTATAGAGTGTATCATATCACGGGGTTTGGATGCATCGGTGAAGTTTGCACCAACTCTTGTGGTGAGAAAGGGCAATGCACGGTACCGAAGAGGCTAGCAATGATGGAAGGGTGAGAGTGCGTATAATCCATGGACTCAACATTAGTCATAAAGAACTCACATACTTATTGAAAAAATCTACAAGTCATCAAAACCAAGCACTACGCGCATGCTCCTAGGGGGATAGATTGGTAGGAAAAGACATCGCTCGTCCCCGACCGCCACTCATAAGGAAAGCAATCAAAGAACACCTCATGCTTCAAATTTGTCACACAACGTTTACCATACGTGCATGCTACAGGACTTGCCAACTTCAACACAAGTATTTATCAATTCCATAGTTACTCAACTAGCACAACTCTAATATTAACACCTTTATATCTCAAAACAACTATCAAGAATCAAACTTCTCATCATATTTAATGCACTCTATATGAAAGTTTTTATTATACCCATCTTGGATGCCTATCATATTAGGACCAATTTTATAGCCAAAGCAAACTACCATGCTGTTCTAAAAGACTCTCAAAATAACATAAGTGAAGCATGAGAGATCAATAATTTCTATAAAATAAAACCACCACCATGCTCTAAAAAGATATAAGTGAAGTACTAGAGCAAAATTATCTAGCTCAAAAGATATAAGTGAAGCACATAGAGTATTCTAATAAATTCTGATTCATGTGTGTCTCTCCAAAAGGTGTGTACAGAAAGGATGATTGTGGTAAACTAAAAAGCAAAGACTCAAAACATACAAAACGCTCCAAGAAAAACACATATCATGTGGTGAATAAAAATATAGCCTCAAGTAAAGTTACCGATAGATGAAGACGAAAGAGGGGATGCCTTCCAGGGCATCCCCAAGCTTAGGCTTTTGGTTGTCCTTGGATTTTACCTTGGGGTGCCTTGGGCATCCCCAAGCTTAGTCTCTTGCCACTCCTTGTTCCAAAATCCATCAAATCTTTACCCAAAAACTTGAAAACTTCACAACACAAAACTCAACAGAAAATCTCATGAGCTCCCTTAGTATAAGAAAACAAACCACCACTTGAAGGTACTGTAATGAACTCATTATTTATTTATATTGGTGTTAAACCTACTTTATTACAACTTCTCTATGGTTCATACCCCCCCCCTCCCCGATACTAGCCATAGATTCATCAAAATAAGCAAACAACACACAAAAAACAGAATCTGTCAAAAACAGAACAGTTTGTAGTAATCTGTAGGTTTCGAATACTTCTGTAACACCAAAAATCCTGAGAAATTAGGACATCCTAATAATTTGTATATTGATATACTGCAGTAGGAATTGGTATTTTATCGCTCTCTGGTAAAAAATGAAAATTATTCTCGTGAGCGCATACTTTCTATTTTTTCAGCAAGATCAAACAACAATCATCCAAGAAGATCCTAAAGGCTTTACTTGGCACAAACACTAACTAAAACATAAAAACATAATCATAATAGAGGATAGATAATTAATTTATTGCCAAACAGGAACAAAAAGCAAGGAATAAAAATAAAATTGGGTTGCCTCCCAACAAGCGCTATCGTTTAACGCCCCTAGCTAGGCATAAAAACAAGAATAGATGTAGGTATTGCCATCTTTGGTATGCAATCCATAAGTGGCTCTCATAATTGATTCATAAGGTAATTTAATTTTCCTTCTAAGAAAGTGTTCCAAGCCTTTCCTTAACAGAAATTGGAATCTAATATTTCCTTCTTTCATGTCAATAATTGCACCAATCGTTCCAAGGAAAGGTCTACCAAGAATAATAGGACATGTAGGATTGCAATCTATATCAAGAACAATAGAATATATAGGCACATAATTCCTATTTGGAACAATAAGAACATCATTAATTCTTCCCATAGGTTTCTTAATGGTGGAATCCGCAAGATGCAAATTTAAAGAACAATCATCAAATTCACGGAAACCTAACACATCACACAAAGTTTTTGGAATCGTGGAAACACTAGCACCCAAATCACATAAAGCATAGCATTAATGATCTTTAATCTTAATTATAATAGTAGGTTCCCACTCATCATAAAGTTTTCTAGGGATAGAAACTTCTAATTCAAGTTTTTCTTCATGAGATTGTATTAAAGCATCGACGATATGTTTGGTAAAAGCTTTGTTTTGATCATAAGCATGAGGAGAATTTAACACGGATTGCAACAAGGAAATACAATCTATTAAAGAGCAATTATCACAATTAAATTCCTTGAAATCCAAACTAGTGGGTTCATTGCTATGTAAAGTTTCGACCTCTTCAATCCCACTTTTACCAATTTTTGCATCAAGATCTAAAAACTCCGAATCATTGGGACGCCTTCTAACTAAAGTTGACTCATCTCCAGTCCTATCTTTATAAAGATTCATATTGGCAAACAAAGATTTAATAGGAGACACACCAATCACTTTTAGATCTTCATCATTATTATCATGAAAACAAGAAGAACACGCTTTCACAAAGCAATCTTTTTTAGCACGCATCCTAGCGGTTCTTTCTTTGCACTCATCAATGGAAATTCTCATGGTTTTGAGAGACTCATTTATACCATGCTTAGGTGGAATAGATCTAAGTTTCAAACAATCGATATCAAGAGAAATTCTATCCACGTTCCTAGCCAACTCATCAATCTTAAGCAATTTTTTCTTCAAGCAAAGCATTGAAATTATTTTGCGAATTCATAAATTCTTTAACACTAGTCTCGAAATCAGAGGGTATCTTATTAAAATTTCCATAAGAGTTGTTGTAGGAATTTCCATAATTATTAGAGGAATTACTAGGGAATGACCTAGAATTAAAATTTCCTCTATACGTTGTTACCAAAATTGCTCCTACCAACAAAATTCACATCCATAGATTCATTATTATTCTCAATCAAAGTGGACAAAGGCATATCATTAGGATCAGAAGAAGCACTCTTATTAGCAAAAAATTTCATAAGTTCACCCATCTTTCCACTCAAAACATTAATCTCTTCAATAGCATGAACTTTTTTACTAGTGGATCTTTCGGTGTGCCATTGAGAATAATTGACCATAATACTATCTAGGAGTTTAGTAGCTTCTCCTAAAGTGATTTCCATAAAAGTGCCTCCCGAGGCCGAATCTAAAAGATTTCTAGAAGCAAAATTCAATCCAGCATAAAAATTCTGTATAATCATCCATAAATTCAAACCATGTGTAGGGCAATTACGTATCATTAATTTCATCCTCTCCCAAGCTTGTGCAACATGCTCATGATCAAGTTGCTTAAAATTCATAATATCGTTTCTAAGAGAGATGATCTTAGCGGGAGGAAAATACTTAGAGATAAAAGCATCTTTGCACTTGTTCCATGAATCAATACTATTTTTAGGAAAGGAAGAGAACCAAGTTTTAGCACGATCTCTAAGCGAAAACGGAAATAGCTTCAATTTAACAATATTATTATCCACATCTTTCTTCTTTTGCATATCACATAAATCAACGAAGCTATTTAGATGGGGAGCGGCATCTTCACTAGGAAGGCCAGAAAATTGATCTTTCATAACGAGATTCAACAAAGCGGTATTGATTTCACAAGATTCAGGATCGATAGTAGGAGCAATCAGAGTGCTAATAAAATCATTATTGTTGGTATTGGAAAAGTCACACAATTTGGTATTATCTTGAGCCATCGTGACAAACAATATATCCAACACACAAGCAAACAAGAGGCAAGCAAAAAGAAACGAACAGAAAAAGGGCGAATAAAACGGCAAAGGTGAAGTGGGGGAGAGAAAAACGAGAGGAAAATGGCAAATAATGTAATGCAAGGGATAAGAGTTTGTGATGGGTACTTGGTATGTATTGACTTGGCGTAGATCTCCCCGGCAACGGTGCTAGAAATCCTTCTTGCTACCTCTTGAGCATGTGTTGGTTTTCCCTTGAAGAGGAAAGGGTGATGCAGGAAAGTAGCGTAAGTAGTTCCCTCAGTTTTTGAGAACCAAGGTATCAATCCAGTAGGAGACTACACACAAATTGCCTAGTACCTGCACAAACAAATAAGAACCTTGCAACCAACGTGATAAAGGGGTTGTCAATCCCTTCACGGCCACTTGCAAAAGTGAGATCTGATAAAGGTAATAAGATAAATATTTTTGGTATTTTTGTATAGATTGGAAAGTAAAGATTGCAAAGTAAACAATAAACTGGAATTGTAGATCAGAAACTTATATGATGTAAACTAGACCCGGGGGCCATAGGTTTCACTAGTGGCTTCTCTCAAGATAGCATATATTACGGTGGGTGAACAAATTACTGCCGAGCAATTGACAGAAAAGCGCATAGTTATGAGAATATCTAGGCATGATCATAAACATATGCATCACGTCCGTGTCAAGTAGACCGAAACGATTCTGCATCTACTACTGTTACTCCACACAATGACCGCTATCCAGCATGGATCTAGAGTATTAAGTTCATAAGAACAGAGTAACGCATTAGGCAAGATGACACGATGTAGAGGGATAAACTCAAACAATATGATATAAACCCCATATTTTTATCCTCGATGTCAACAATACAATACGTATCATTTCCCTTTCTGTCACTGGGATCGAGCACCGCAAGATTGAACCCAAAGCTAAGCACTTCTCCCATTGCAAGAAAGATCAATCTAGTAGGCCAAACCAAACTGATAATTCGAAGAGACTTGCAAAGATATCAAATCATGCATATAAGAATTCAGAGAAGAAGCAAATATTTTTCATAGATAAACATGATCATAAACCCACAATTCATCGGATCTCGGCAAACACACCGCAAAAAGGATTACATCGAATAGATCTCCAAGAACATTGAGGAGAACTTTGTATTGAAGATCAAAGAAAGAGAAGAAGCCATCTAGCTAATAACTATGGGCCCGAAGGTCTGTGGTAAACTACTCACTCATCATCGGAGAGGCTATGGTGTTGATGTAGAAGCCCTCCGTGATCGAATCCCCCTCCGGCAGATCGTCGAAAAGGTCCCCATATGAGATCTCACGGGTACAGAAGTTTGCGGCGGTGGAAAAGTGGTTTCGTGGCTCCCCTAGATGTTTTCAGGGTATAAGAGTATATATAGGTGAAAGAAGTAGGTCGCTGGAGCTACAAGGGGCCCACAAGGGTGGGGGCGCGCCGCCCTACCTCGTGGCCGCCTTGTTGCTTCCTTGACCTCCACTCCAAGTCTCCTAGATTGCGTTTGTTCCAAAAAAGATCCTCACGAATGTCTCATTCCGTTTGGATTCCGTTTGATATTCCTTTTCTGTGAAACACTAAAATAGGAAAAAAAACAGCAATTTGCATTGGGCCTTCGGTTAATAGGTTAGTCCCAAAACTAATATAAAAGTGCATAATAAAGCCCATTAAACATCCAAAATAGATAATATAATAGCATGGAACAATTAAAAATTATAGATACATTGGAGACGTATCAATCGTCACCTCGTCCTTAGCCAATCTTCGCTTAATCCGTAGCCCCTGTTTCGAGTTGCAAATATTAGCAACAGAACCAGTATCAAATACCCAGGCGCTACTACGAGCATTAGTAAGGTACACATCAATAACATGTATATCAAATATACCTTTCACTTTGCCATCCTTTTTCTCCGCCAAATACTTGGGGCAGTTCCGCTTCCAGTGATTAGTTCCTTTGTAGTAGAAGCACTCAGTCTCAGGCTTAGGTCTAGACTTGGGCTTCTTCACTTGAGCAGCAACTTGCTTGTCGTTCTTCTTGAAGTTCCTCTTCTTCCCTTTACCCTTTGTCTTCAAACTGGTGGTCTTGTTGACCATCAACACTTGATGCTCCTTCTTTATTTCTACCTCCACAGCCTTTAGCATTGTGAAGAGCTCAGGAATTCTCTTATCCATCCCTTGCATATTATAGTTCATCACAAAGCTCTTGTAGCTTGGTGGCAGTGATTGAAGAACTCTGTCAATGACACTATGATCTGGAAGATTAACTCCCAGTTGAGTCAAGTGGTTGTGGTACCCAGACATTCTGAGTATATGTTCACTGACGGAACTATTCTCCTCGATCTTGCAGCTGTAGAACTTATTGGAGACTTCATATCTCTAAATCCGGGCATTTGCTTGAAATATTAACTTCAACTCCTGGAACATCTCATATGCTCCATGACGTTCAAAACTTTGTTGAAGTCTCGGTTCTAAGCCGTAAAGCATGGCACACTGAACTATCGAGAATTCATCAGCTTTGCTCTGCCAGACGTTCATAACATCTAGCGTTGCTCCTATAGCAGGTTTGTCACCTAGCGGTGCTTCCAGGACGTAATTCTTCCGTGCAGCAATGAGGATAATCCTCAAGTTACGGACCCAGTTTGTGTAATTGCTACCATCGTCTTTCAACTTAGCTTTCTCTAGGAACGCATTAAATTCAACGGAACAATAGCACGTGCCATCTATCTACAACAACAGAGACATGCAAAAATACTATTAGGTACTAAGTTCATTGTCGGGTGGTTGGTGCGACATATGCCAACGGGTGGCTTATCATTGTGGGAGCCAATAAAACATCGCCGGTGCCTGGAAACGGGATAAGGCGAAGACATGCACGCCGGCGGATCTTACCCAGCTTCAGGGCTCTCCGTGGAGATAACACCCCTACTGCTGCTTTGCGGGGTCTCCGCATGGTCACTAGATCGACAAGTAGGTACAAGAGGCTCCTTGAGCTGTTCGGTGAAAGGATGAAGAAGGGCAAGGCTAGCCCGATTCTCCTCTCGATGTGGTGTCTAAAACTACTGAAAAAGGATCCCCCTGCATGGGTGCCCTGGGGGGTTTATATAGGCCTACCCCCAGGGGTACAATGGTAATCCAGCTGGGCGTGGGCCCCAGTCGTCCGTGTCTATGCTTTCCACCTTCTCCGCCGACCGATGGGGCCCGCCGACTGCCGGCCTTCTGGTCGACAGGCCGGTCCCACCGCTCGGGGGTCTTGTCGGAGGCTGGTTACTATTCCCTCGCCTTTGGTGACGAGAGCTTTGTCGTGGTAAGCATGGCTACAGTGCTGCCGCTGGGCGGCTTATCGCTGTAGCCTTACCTCGTCTTATCTCCTTAATGAGGCGCCTCCTTCGAGGGAGTGAACTAGCCGGCTATTGGGAGTCGGCCATACCCCAGGCCGACTGGGAGAGGCCTGGACGCCTTTAGGCGTCTCCCTGACTGAGGGGGCCCGCCACCCACGGGTCGTACTGACAGCACGCCGTGGGTGACGTCATGGTCAACATGGCAACAGTGTCGCGCCGGACGGGTGATGGCCGCCCCGTACGACGCACTGTGGCCATGCGCGTTCCGGGATTCGGGGGTGGCAGCCTTCACTGTAGCCACGCCCCGTCTCATCACCTTTATGTGGGTGCAGACTCTGAGGGCACGATCTTGCCCGCCTGCTGGAGGGGGCGGCTTCTTGGAGTCGGCCTTCTCATGGCCGGCTCCTTGGAGCTGGCCCTCTCGTGGCTTTCTTTGAGGATTTTAGGGCCGGGCCACCTTCTTGCAGCCGGCCTGAAAGGTAGCCGACTGGGGGAAGGCGGCCCCATGCCTTAGATGCTTGAAGGCTTGATCAGCCTATAATTTTGTTGAAGAGCCACGGGGAGCCGGCTAGGCTACCCGTGGTTATTTATTCCGACAGTAGTCCCCGAAGCTGGTTGGGCTCCGAGGCAAAAAAGAGACGAGAAGCTCAATCAGCTTCCTATCTTGAGGAGCCAGAAGCAGGGAGCCGGCTTTGATCAGGTGTGGCGTCTTCTGGAGGGCTTCGAAGCTTGAAGGGGGAACCAGGCGGTGCGCGAGTCAGGCTGCGAGCTGACCGCTTGCCGCCTGCGCGCCACATGGCACCCTACGGCTGGAAGGGCCTGCCAGCCCACGCGCGCGACGGGACGCCGCCGCAGTCCGGGGCCCACCACTACCGGGCCTTGGTCCACGCGCGGATCTTCTACGGCCCGGATGGACCGCGCGCCTCCCAGCGGTGGTTACCGCATGCTTTTAAGGCACAATAATCGCGGGACGTGGGGGAATGGGCGTAGTTAATCCCACGTCCCCCACGCCTCACCTCCTCGGCTTCACCGCACGAGGCATAAGTAGGGGGAGGAGGGGGAGCGGCAAACGCTCGCACGCTTGCCCTTGCCCCGCCCCTTCCTTCTTCTTCTTCCTCTCTGTCGCCGCAGCTTCCTGCCGCCGCCTGGCTCTTCCGCCAATCTTCTTGGCTCGCCGTTGCTCTGTTGTGGCAGGGTCGCCCGCCTCTCCGCCGCTGCACCTTTCTCGTTGTCGCGCCGTCCCCATGGCGCTGTCGAGCTCCTGGGATGGCTCCAACGTCCATGACGACCACGTCAATTTCCTCCGCCGGAAGCGGCGGCTGCCAGGCGCTAACTACGTGCGGGTCTGTTTCGCGCCGGAGAGGGAGATCTCGCCGACACCGGAGGAGGACGAGCGGGTAATCTTCCGCTCGCATTGCTTGCGCGGCTTCGGCCTGCCGGCGAGCGGGTTCTTCCGCTCCTTCCTTGAGTTTTATCATCTCCAGCCACATCACCTCACTCCAAATGCGGTGATGCTGCTGTCGACCTACGTCGCCCTGTGCGAGGGCTTTCTTGGCATCCTCCCCACCCTCGAACTCTGGGGGAATTCTTCCAGTGCAAGCTTGGCACTTTGTCGCGGGTGTGCCCACCCCATGCGGCGCCTTCATCGCCATGCGGAGGACGAGCGACAACAATCCGTTTCCGCCCATCCCGCTGATCTAGTCGGTGAAGCTCTGGCAGAAATCTTACTTCTACATGAAGAACGTCGCTCCGCAAGGTGACTTCGTCAATCTGCCGGCTTACGTAGCCGGCCCGCCGGCTAGGAGGCAGCCCTCATGGTCCTACCGGGCCAGGTCGTTGTCTCAGGGTGGGGCCGCCTCCGTTGCACGGCTCCGGGTGATGATCCAGTCGGAGGGCCTAACAGGGGCCGACCTGGTGGCCGTCTTCGTGGAGCGCCGGGTGCTCCCGCTCTAGGGCCGGCCTCACATGATCTGCCAGATGAGCGGCCGCTTCGACCCGTGCCGGCTAAGCACCAAGGAGATGCCTCATGCCAAGGTGTCTTACATGGTGAACTATATTTCCAACTGCAAGCTCAACGAGGAGTGGCAGTACGGCAAGGAGCCATACTCTCACGCCAATCCTCCGCCTACGGTAAGTTTCTCTTCTTTTCTTCTTTCCATGTTGTCGAGTTCGCGATGGCCGACTCCTGACCAGTCGGCTTGTTTTCAGCAGAACCCCATGCTTCCGCCAGCAACCGGGGCTGCGGGGGTGGAACGCCAGTTTCTCCCCGACCGCGCGGTGGACGACATTGACGACCTGGACCTGGGGGCGGCCGCCATGGAAGACGACGTCGTAGGGGAAGGCAGCGAGGCAGGCGGCCCTGGGCTTGGGGCCGCCTTCGAGGACTGGCCGGATGACAATGAGGCCGAAGCTATTCCGTGCCGTCAGCCGGCGCCCGATCATCAAGGCGCGGGCCCATCTATCGCGACGGCTGCTCGTGGTGGCGCGCAGAAATGTCAGGCCGTGTCGACCCACTTCGGTAGTCGGCCCAAGAAGCCCAAGAGTACCACAGCAGAAACCAAGCGGGACGAAGCGGCCGCGAAGGCGGACCGCTTCCGCAAGGTGGTGAAGCAGCCGCAGGCGGTTTCAGCGTATGTGTCGTTTTTCTTACGCCTTTCTTTTTCTTCTTCGCTTGATATTCTTCTAAGCCTTCTTCTTGACTTATCCAACAGGACCCCGCTTTCCCTCGGGCGGGTCCCTGCCGCCTCCATAGTCGGGGCCGTGGGAGGGTCTTCAAGCTCCCGACGTGTGGATCCCCGTGCCGATCTTCTAGAGGCGACGGGGCGGAACATGCGGCAGGCGCGGGAGGAGCGGGAGGCGGAGGAGCGGAGGGCGGCTCGGGAGGCGGAGGCGCGAGCCGACGCGGCCGCCAAGGCCCAGGCAGAGGCCGCGTCCACGGAGTGGGAGGCGGAGGCCCTGCAGAACCAACCTCCGCAGCTCGTCATCCCCCTTTGCGCCGCGGCTCCCGACATCCCAGTGCCCCCGTCGGAGGAGGCCGACCGCGGCCAGCCGGTGATGGAGAGGGAGGCGGCGCCGTCGCCGCCGACTGGAACGAGCCAAGGAGGCCGGCCCGATGCGCCACTCGTGCAGCCGGCTGGAGGCGAGCCGACTGTGGGGGCGGATCTTGTGGTCTCGTCGCCGTCTCGTCGGCGCACGGGGAAGGCGACTTCAGCGCCGGAGCCGCAAAAAACTGCGGGCGCCAGCTTGTCGGCCCAGGACCTGGAAGCGGCCAGCGATAGCTCGTCCGGGTGGACGTCGGGCGGTGGGACGGCCGTGCTGAACGTGGCGACGCAGGACGTCCAGAACCGGCTTCAGGCCCAAGCTGCCGCGCTGAAGCAGTACACTCAAGAGTTTCTCACGACGTGAACGGTTATTCAGGTGAGTCCTCCTGCTCTTCTTCGATTGCTCCTGATTTCTTCCGTGGGGGCGCATCAGCGCACCCACTGGGTGTAGTCCCCGAGTACCGAGTTGGCTGCCGAGCAGGCGGCTTGGAACTTCTTGGTAGACTTCGATTGCCGTCTTGTTCTTACTCGCATCTCTTATCTTATCTGCAGGAGTATCATAACCTCCACGCAACTGCTTTCAACTCCCAGGCCTAGGAGTTGAATCAGAAAGCCACTGATCTGACCGAGAGCCAGAGTAAGTGCTTCATCTTTTATCTCAAGTGGGGGCGCGTCAGCGCACCCACTGGGTGTAGTCCCCGAGATTCAGGCCGACTGCTGAGCAGTCGTGTCGGATCTTTTCCTGACGACTTCTTTCTTCATATCTGCAGGGGCCAATGCTGACTTGAGGGGCCAGCTAAGCGGAGCCCAGTCCGCCCTTCGCGCCAAGGAGGCCGAGTGCGCCGCCCTGGCTCAGGAGCGCGATCACCTGGCCAAGAAACTGGCCGACCAGGAGGAGAGCCATAAGGTGGCCCTGAAGGCGGTGCAGGACAGCGAGGCCGCCCTCAAAGCCGAATATGAGACCGAGGCGGCGAACTGGGCCAAGGCAAGGCAGGCGCTGAGTCAAGGCTACAACCGGGTGGAAGACTTAATCGACGGTAGGCCGCCTTCTTCTTCGTTTCTTTGCCTGCCTCTTGCCATCTGGTTTGTCTTTTGATTTTGTGCTACTGCTTTCTCCTTTGTGCAGATTACTTTCCCGATTACTCTGTTGCCGCCTCCCAAGCCATCGAGGCCTACCGCGACACGCGACGGCAGGCAGGGGCCGAGATCGCACTGGGTGTCGGCTGGTTACTTGATAAGTAGCTTCTGGCGCTTCAAGCCTGCCTGCAGCCGGCCCACCGCGTGCTCCGCCATCTTCAGCGCGCCGGGGCGCAAGTGCTGGCTGCCCTCTAGCCCAGCGAGGTGGTTCCCCGCACCCCAAGTCGGACTGCCGACTGGCTGGAGGTCACAGTCGGCCGCTTCGAGGCTTGGAAGGCGTCAGCGGCCCGGTCCGGAGCTGGGCGGGCATTGGAGTTCGTCCAAGCTTGGTATCCTGGGCTAAACTTGGACAAGCTGAGCACCTGGCGGCAGGAGGCCGACGAGGAGCTGGAGGCGGTGCGGCCGGCTATCGTCCAGAGCGCCTCGGTGATCACCAAGTACACCGACACCAGCGCCTTTGCCCCTGAGGTGGATGACGCCGGCGTCGCTCAGCCGGAGGAGTGGTTCGGGCTGAACCCGGCAGAAGGTGAGGACTCGGCGGAGGAGATTGCTTCCAGCGATGAGGGCGAAGGGGAAGAGGGAGAGGATGGTGAAGACGTTGCGCCAGACAGCGAAGCGACCAGCCCGCCTCAGCCTGGTCGTGCCTCCAGCAATGAGGCGCGTGCAAGCGCGCCGCCTGCAAGAGGTGATGATCATGTCGAGATTCGCCAGTCGGTCACTCCTCCAGCCGGTACTGCCTTCTTCGCCAACCTGCCTGACTCGCCCATCGCTCCCTTGGCCTGATCCGCCGTCCTTGCTTTCCTACTTGTTACTCTTTTGAACAACTTTTATTAAATTTGCGCAGTTCCACCCACTGGGGGTGTATTCAAACTATGTTGAATGCTGGCCTTTTGAAGGTCTTTTGTGTAAATATAGTTATGCATGTGTTTGGCTTCCGTTCATGTTTGCTTTTCATCCTTTTGGCTTTTTCCTTTGCCGCCTTCCCTTGGCCGCCGCCTCCCTAGCCGGATAGCTGCTCTGCAGTCTGTGGCTGGAGAAGGACTTGGTTGTTTTGGGGAAGACAAGCACTCAAGCTTTCTTAGATTGCAGCAAGGTGAACGGGAAGCCGGCCAGCCGGCTGCTCTGGTAGCCGGTTGGCGGGGCGGGAGGCTGGCTCACGTTATATAAGTTCATTAGTCCTTAGCCATTTTTCGTGTGGGCATCCTTTCCTGCCCTTGGCTCTTGCCAGTCGGACAGTTGATTCATCGAGCTGCGACTTTTGACAAGAGGGGGCTTGGGTTCCGGCACACTACTTGTCTGACTGCAGGCGGAACTTTAGATATAACTCGAGGCGGCGAGTCCCCGGGTCGACTGGTCGAACCCGGTGCCGGACGAAAGAGCAAATGTAGTAACATAATCATAGGCATGATACCCATCATTCATAGATAAAAGAGGGTAGTCCCCGAGTGCTCCTCGGGGGACCCTTTGTCTCGTACTTAGTACAAAAGGTAGCATGGTACATACTGCTTTTTAACTGTAAAATCTTCGGAGGAGATTGGCATTCCATGGTCGCTCTGACTCCTTACCGGAATCATCTCTCTTGCGTGCCTTCGGCTTCTGCGCGTCGATTAGGTAGTAGGAGTCGTTGCCTAAAGCTCTGCTGATGACGAAGGGGCCCTCCCAAGGAGCTGAGAGCTTGTGCTGGCCGGCTGTTCGCTGGATTAGCCGGAGCACAAGATCGCCCTCTTGGAAGGATCTTGGCTTGACCTTCCGGCTGTGGTAGCGGCGCAGACCCTGTTGATAGATGGCGGACCGGCTGAGGGCTAACAGCCGACCTTCTTCCAGCAGGTCGACGCCGTCTTCTCGTGCTTCCTTGGCCTCTGCCTCCGTGTACATGGTGACCCGAGGTGAGTCGAACTCGACGTCAGTTGGGATGACAGCCTCGACACCATATACAAGGAAGAAAGGGGTGAAGCCGGTTGACTTGTTTGGGGTAGTGCGCAAACTCCAGAGGACGGCCGGCAGCTCGTCGAGCCAACAGCCGGCCGAACGCTCCAGTGGCACGACTAGTCGGGGCTTGATGTCGAAGAGGATGAAGCCGTTTGCTCGCTCGACCTGGCCGTTTGACTGCGGGTGGGCAACGGACGCTAGGTCCAGCCGGATGCCTTGTGTTGCGCAGAAACGTGCCAGTGCTCCCTTTGCAAAATTTGTGCCATTGTCGGTGATGATGCTGTGCGGTACGCCGTACCGGGTTGTGATATCTGTGATGAACGTCACGGCAGTCGGCCCGTTCAGCTTCTTGATCGACTTTGATTCAATCCACTTGGTAAATATGTCCACGGCGATGAGCAGATGTGTCATGACGCCGCGTGCCGTTTTGAATGGGCCCACCATGTCCAGCCCCCAGACAGCAAAAGGCCAAGTGAGGGGGATGGTCTTGAGTGCAGAAGCCGGCAGGTGTTGCTTGGAACTGAAAACTTGGCACCCTTTGCAGTGTTTGACTAGTTCCTTGGCGTCATCCAAAGCAGTCGGCCAGAAGAATCCATGGCAGAAAGCTTTGGCGACGAGTGATCTTGAGGCCGCGTGGTGGCCGCATTCACCTTGGTGGATGTCCTTGAGGATTGCTATGCCCTTCTCTGGCTTGACGCAGCGCTGGAAGACTCTAGTGACATTGTACCTAAGAAGCTCTCGGTTTACTATTGTGTATGCTCCGGCTTGGTGTTGGACTTTTCTTGCCGAGATCTCGTCAGTTGGCAACTCTCTGTTTACTAAGAAGTTGAGGATGGGCTGGGCCCATGATGGAGTTGCGACTTCTTCCATTGTCAAAACTGCTACTGTGACCAGGGTGGGTGGGCTGGATGGTGAAGAGTTGGAGTCGGCCACCGCCTGTTGTGTCGATGCAGTCCCCGGGCCGACTGCAGTAGCCCCCGGGCCGAGTTCTGAAGTTCCCGGGCCAGGTGCGACTACGGCAGTCCCCGGGCCGCCTGTCAAAGTCCCCGAGCCGCCTGCTTGGTTCCCCAAGTCGGATCCGACTGCGTCGGGGTTAGGCGGCACGAAGATGGAATCGGATTCTGGAGACGGCTTTATAGACGGCTTGAGGAGGCGGTGGAGAGAAACGACGGCTGGTATAACTTGCCGGGTGGAGCCTATTTGTGCCAGGGCATCTGCTCGCATGTTGTCGGCCCGTGGTACATGAAGGAACTCACATCCTTCAAAATATCCACTGATTTGCTGAACGAGGAAGCGGTAGCTCGCCATGTTCGCGTCCTTGGCGTCCCAGTCACCAGATGACTGTTGGACCACCAAATCCGAGTCGCCATAGCACAGGATCCGGCGGATGCCGAGCTCTTTGGCTAGTCGGAGCCCGTGTATGAGTGCCTCGTACTCGGCCACATTGTTGGAGGTGGCAAAATGAATTTTCAATGTGTACTTGAGCTTGTCGCCCTTGGGAGAGGTGAGGATGATGCCGGCTCCCAAGCCGGTGTGCATCTTGGACCCATCAAAGTGCATCCGCCAATGAGTGGAGTCGGGGGCCGGTGCCAGGTACTGGGTTTCGGCCCAGTCGACAAGGAAGTCGGCCAGTGCTTGGGACTTAATGGCGGTGCGGGGCTGGTAGAAGATCATGTAAGGATCCAACTCAATGGCCCATTTTGCCACTCGGCCGGATGCATCCCGGCTGCCTATGATCTCGGCGAGCGGGGCAGTACATACGACCGTGATGGGGTACTCTTGAAAGTAGGGCTTGAGCTTCTTGGCGGTGAAGTACACGCCGTAGCACATCTTCTGGTAGTGTGGGTAGTTCTGCTTTGAGGCGGATAATACTTTGCTAAAATAATACACCGGCCTCTGGACTAGCTGAGCTCGGCCTTCTTCTGGGCGCTGGACCACAATAACTGTGCTGACCACCCGGCTAGTGGCGGCAATGTAAAGGAGCATGGGCTCTTTCTCAGTCGGTGCCGCCAAGACGGGCGGCGTGGTCAGCATCTTCTTTAGCTCGTGGAAAGCTTGGTCTGCTTGGTCGTTCCACTCGAAGTGAGTGGACTTCTTCATGAGTCGGTAGAGGGGGAGAGCTTTCTCTCCGAGCCGGCTGATGAAGCGGTTCAGGGAAGCCAAGCATCCGGTGAACTTCTGGACGTCTCGTAGCTTGGTGGGAATCTCCATTCTCTCTATGGCCTTGTTCTTCATCGGGTTGCATTCGATGCCGCGTTCGGAGACCAGGAAGCCTAGAAGCTGGCCGGCTGGTACTCCGAACACGCATTTCTCGGGGTTGAGCTTGATCTGAAACCGGCGCAAGTTTTCAAATGTCTCTCTGAGGTCTTCCAGCAAGGTGCCGCGCTTCTCCGTCTTCACCACAATATCGTCTACATAGACGTGGGCATTTCTGCCGAGCTGCTTGAGGAGGCGTTTCTGCATGCAACGCTGAAAAGTGGCACCGGCATTTCTCAAGTCGAATGTCATAGTCAGGTAGCAGAAAGCTCCGAATGGTGTGATGTAGGCGGTCTTCAGGCGGTCAGCTCGATCCAACTTTATCTGGTGGTAGCCTGAGTAAGCATCCAAGAAGCTCAGCAGCTCGCATCCGACTATGGAGTCTATTACTTGATCAATCCTTGGCAGGGCGAAGGGATCTTTGGGGCAGGCCTTGTTGAGGCTAGTGTAGTCTATACACATGCGCCACTTGTTATTTTTCTTCAGCACGAGGACCGGGTTGGTGAGCCAATCTGGAAAGAAAACCTCCATAATGAAGCCGGCTGCCAGAAGCCGGGCTATCTCTTCTCCTACAATCCCTCTCTTCTCTTACGATAGTCGGCGAAGGGGCTGTTTGACTGGTTTTGCACCTTCTCGGACGTGTAGTTTGTGCTCGGCGAATTCCTTCGGAACACCCGGCATGTCCTTGGGGGACCATGCGAAGATGTCCCGATTCTCACGGAGGAAATCGACGAGCTCGCCTTCCTATTTGCTGTTCAGGTTTGCCCCGATGGTGGCAAACCTTTCTGGGTGCTCCGGGTCCAGAGGTACCTTCTTTGTTTCTTTGGCCGGCTGGAATGAACCTTGTGCATCACACTCCTTGGGGTCGGGGGACAGGGCCGACTGCTTGCCGGCCATGGCCATGACTCGATCCAGTATCTTCTCTTCAGCAATCACGAGGGACTCGGCCAGCCGGCTACTAGCTGCCGCACACTCGGAGGATTTCTTGTAGTCTCCGGCTATGGTGATGATGCCCTTGGAACTCGGTATCTTCATCTTGAGGTAGGCATAATGGGGTACAGCCATGAACTTGGCCAGAGCAGGTCGGCCAAGCAACGCGTGGTAAGGGCTCTCCAGATCCACTACCTCAAACCACACTGCCTCTCAGCGGAAATGATCCTTGTCCCCGAAGAGGACATCTATCTTGATCTTGTCGATTGGGGAGCAGGACAGGCCGGGTACGATGCCATGGAACACAGTCCGACTAGGCATGAGCTGCTTCGTATTGATGCCCAGCATCTCCATGGTGTCTCGGTACAGTATGTTGATGCTGCTCCCGCTATCTATCAGCACACGGGAGAAATGGGCAGCTCGCCTTTCTGTTGTGAGGGTGGCGTCCAAAACGAATGCGTAAGAGCCGGGAGACGGCATCACCTCTGGGTGATCAGTCCGGCTCCAGCTGATAGGCCTTTCTGACCAGTGCATGAACTCGGGGTTGTTGCAGGCAACTGCGTTGACTTCTTGGTGTTGTCGACGCCGGCTACGCCGATCTTCTGGTTGGCTTGTAAAGACGACGTAGGCAGCATGCTCGTCGGGGAACTCGTCTTGAACAGCCCCGACTGCTGGCCGAGCGGCCAGCTGCGGAGGGGCCGGAGGCGGCTGACCAACAGGCGGAGGCAGCGCTATCCCCTCGCCCTTGGAGATCCGCGTGAGCCAGTAGCATTTCCGGGTCGTGTGGTTTGAAGGCTTTGCGCCGCTGTGGAACTTGCAGGGGGCATCAAGTGCTTGCTCGTAGGAGAAAGCCGGCTGCCAAGCCGGCCTGCTTCCTTTCTGCTTCTTGGGCGTGGGCCGCCCTTCAGGTTGTTCGTCTTCGACTGTGGCCACCTGCCGACTGGTGGAAGGCGGCATGGGAGCCTTACGCTTGTGGTCATTCTGGTACGGGCGTCGGCTGGAGTCTCCAGCCGGCGTCTTGGGACTCGGGGCAAGCACCTTCCCGGAGGCGTCTACTCGGAGCTCGGTCGTCATTGAGGAATTGGTCGTGGTGTATTTATTAGCTATGACCAGCAGCTCGTCGAGGGAAGTCGGCTCGTCGTAGAGGAGTCGGTGCTTGAGGAGGGTGCCTTCTCGGCACCCGGCGATGAAGTACTCTATAGCTTGAACCTCATGCACCCCTTCGCAGGAATTGCGGAGCTCGGCCCAATGCGTGAGGTAGTCACGAGTTGATTCATTGGGTCCTTGTACACACAACGAGAGCTGTTGGGGCTTGGGAGCCTGCTTGTAGGTGCTGGTGAAGTTGCGGATGAAGGCTTCTCTGAAGTCCATCCAGCTGTTGACGCTGTAAGGCTTGAGGCTGTTGAGCCAGGTGCGCGCCGTGCCATGGAGCATGAGGGGGACATACTACACAGCAACACGCATGTTGCCGTTCGCGATGCTAACCGAAGTGGAGTAGTCGATCAACCAGTCTTCCGGCTTCACGGAGCCGTTGTACTTGGGTGTGTCTCTTGGGAGTGAGAACCCTTTGGGGAAGGGCTCGTCGCGGATGTGGGGGCCAAAGCAGGGCGGGACGACATCATCTTCTTCTTCCAGGGCCAGGGATCACGTGAGTTGGTCGATCCAGTGGCGGGCGTCATTCTCGCCGACTCCTTCACGGCGGCCCAGTCGGCTGCTGAGAGTCGGATGCGTGACAGGCGGCGGGGTGGGATATCTCTCCCCATGAGGTGGAGGAGGAGGCGGGTCACCCCGCCACTCCACAGCTCGAGGGAGGCCTTCTGCGTCACGCTCGATGGAGATTCGAGTCCGACTGCGGCTGGCAGCCGACTCCTTTTCTTTCCTTGCGCGGATGTTGCCCGCAGTCGACGTTCGGGACGTCGCACCGTGCTCTCGGCGTGGGGGAGGACTTTCGGCGCGGACACCGGCTTCATGCCGCTCTATGGCCGCGTCGATAAGCTGCTCGATGCGTCTGGTCATGTAGGGGAGCTCGTCGGCCCCTAGTCCGTCCAGCTGGTCTACGGCCGCCTGGGCGGCACGTAGGTTCTCGAGAGGCATGGCATAGACTGGGCGGTCTGCTCCCAGCACGTTGGTGATAGCCGCACCGCGTTTCTTGATGATACTGACGCGGCTCGGCCCGTCGGGAGGCGGCGTGCCAAAGGCGGCGCGGTCAACTTCGCGCTGGTGAGCCTCAGTGAGGCGTCTCATGGAAGCTAGCTTCTGGCCCTCCGCAACGAGGGCAAGGCGGCACGCCTCCAGTGTCTTGGCGTCGGCGTCAGCCGGGATGGGGGCGGACAAGTCGTGCAGCGCCATCTGCAGGGCGTCGTGGGCGTTTTCGCCAGAGGCGGCACCGTGGCTGATGACCAGTACCTCGGGGATGGTGCTGCCGCTGCTATCGGCTCGAGGAAGAGGGTCGTTGATGATTACTACGTTGGTGGGGAAGGCGTCAAGCGACGCCGTGTCAGAGTTGACAAGCATCGGGTCGGTGGAGCCAACCGACTCCAAGTCCGCGGCAAGCTCGCCGGAGACGTGGAGTTGGTCGAGGAGGCTGACGAGGTGGCTCTTGGGGCAGCCTATGCCCTCGTCGGATGCGGGCTCGTCGGAGATGCGAGCCTCGCCAAGAAGATCGGCGAGGCAGCTCGCCGCGCAGGCATCGGCGACACCTTGCAGCGCGTCGGGGCAAGCGCCATTGGGCGAGCCGGGCCGGCTACGCTCGCTGGGAAGGAAGAGGGTTCCGATCCAGAACAGGTCTCCGGACGACGGTGCACCTGGCCCCACGGTGGGTGCCAAATGTCGGGTGGTTGGTGCGACATATGCCAACGGGTGGCCTATCATTGTGGGAGCCAATAAAACATCGCCGGTGCCTGGAAACGGGATAAGGCGAAGACATGCACGCCGGCGGATCTTACCCAGCTTCAGGGCTCTCCACGGAGATAACACCCCTACTGCTGCTCTGCGGGGTCTCCACATGGTCACTAGACCGACAAGTAGCTACAAGAGGCTCCTTGAGCTGTTCGGTGAAAGGATGAAGAAGGGCAAGGCTAGCCCGATTCTCCTCTCGATGTGGTGTCTAAAACTACTGAAAAAGGATCCCCCTGCATGGGTGCCCTAGGGGGTTTATATAGGCCTACCCCCCAGGGGTACAATGGTAATCTGGCTGGGTGTGGGCCCCAGCCGTCCGTGTCTACGCTTGCCGGCTTCTCCGCCGACCGATGGGGCCCGCCGACAGGTGGACCCCGCAGGCTGCCGGCCTTCTGGTCGACAGGCCGGTCCCACCGCTCGGGGGTCCTGTCGGAGGCTGGTTACTGTTCCCTCGCCTTTGGTGATGAGGGCTTTGTCGTGATAAGCATGGCTACAGTGCTACCGTTGGGCGGCTTATCGCTATAGCCTTACCTCGTCTTATCTCCTTAATGAGGCGCCTCCTTCGAGGAAGTGAACTAGCCGGCTATTGGGAGTCGGCCATACCCCAGGCCGACTGGGAGAGGCCTGGCCGCCTTTAGGCATCTCCCTGACTGAAGGGGCCCGCCACCCACGGGTCGTACTGACAGCTCGCCGTGGGTGACATCATGGTCAACATGGCAACAGTGCCACGCCGGACGGGTGATGGCCACCCCGTACGACGCACTATGGCCATGTGTGTTCCGGGATTCGGGTGTGGCAGGCTTCACTGTAGCCACGCCCCGTCTCATCACCGTTATGTGGGTGCAGACTCTGAGGGCACGATCTTGGCCACCTGCTGGAGGGGGACAGCTTCTTGGAGTCGGCCTTCTCATGGCCGGCTTCTTGGAGCCGGCCCTCTCGTGGCTTTCTTTGAGGATTTTAGGGCTGGGCCACCTTCTTGCAGCCCGCCTGAAAGGTAGCCAGCTGGGGGAAGGCGGCCCCACGCCTTAGATGCTTGAAGGCTCGATCGGCCTATAATTTTGCTGAAGATCCAGGGGGAGCCGGCTAGGCTACCCGTGGTTATTTACTCCGACATTCATGATAAATTAAAGTTCAATTAATCATATTACTTAAGAACTCCCACTTAGATAGACATCCCTCTAATCATCTAAGTGATCACGTGATCCATATCAACTAAACCATATCCGATCATCACGTGAGATGGAGTAGTTTTCAATGGTGAACATCACTGTGTTGATCATATCTACTATATGATTCATGCTCGACCTTTCGGTCTCAGTGTTCCGAGGTCATATCTGCATATGCTAGGCTTGTCAAGTTTAACCCGAGTATTCTGCATGTGCAAAACTGGCTTGCACCCGTTGTATGTGAACGTAGAGCTTATCACACCCGATCATCACGTGGTGTCTCAGCACAACGAACTGTAGCAACGGTGCATACTCAGGGAGAACACTTGTACCTTCAAATTTAGTGAGCGATCATCTTATAATGCTACCTCCGAACTAAGCAAAATAAGATGCATAAAGGATAAACATCACATGCAATCAATATAAGTGATATTATATGGCCATCATCATCTTGTGCTTTTGATCTCCATCTCCAAAGCATCGTCATGATCACCATTGTCACCGGCTTGACACCTTGATCTCCATCGAAGCATCGTTGTTCTCGCCAACTATTACTTCTACGACTATCATTACCGCTTAGTGATAAAGTAAAGCAATTACATGGTGATTGCATTTCATACAATAAAGCGACAACCATATGGCTCCTGCCAGTTGCCGATAACTCTGTTACAAAACATGATCATCTCATACAAGAAAATTTAGCATCATGTCTTGACCATATCACATCACAACATGCCCTGCAAAAACAAGTTAGACGTCCTCTACTTTGTTGTTGCAAGTTTTACGTGGCTGCTTCGGGCTGAGCAAGAACCGTTCTTACCTACGCATCAAAAACACAACGCGGTGTAGTGATTGATTTTTGATCTTCAGAAAGAATCATGTTCATTGAATCCGATTCAACTAAAGTTGGAGAAACTAACACCCTCTAGCCACATGTGTGTGGAGCACGTCCATAGAACCAGTCTCGCGTAAGCGTACGCGTAATGTCGGTCTGAGCCACTTCATCCAACAATACCGCTGAATCAAGAATCAACTAGTGACGGCAAGCAATATGTATATACCCACGCCCATAACTCCTTTATGTTCTACTCGTGCATATAACATTTACACATAGACCTGGCTCGGATACCACTGTTGGGAAACGCAGTAATTTCAAAAAAAATCCTACGCACACGCAAGATCCATCTAGGTGATGCATAGCAACGAGAGGGGAGAGTGTTGTCCATGTACCCTCGTAGACCGTAAGCGGAAGCGCCATGACAACGCGGTTGATGTAGTCGTGCGTCTTCACGATCTGACCAATCCTAGCACCGAAGGCACGGCACCTCTGCGATCTGCACACGTTCAGCTCGATGACGTCCCATGAACTCTAGATCTAGCTGCGGTCAAGGGAGAGTTTCGTCAGCACGACGGTGTGGTGACGGTGATGATGAAGCTACCGGCACAGGGCTTCGCCTAAGCACTGCAAAGATATGATTGAGGTGGAAATCTGTGGAGGGGGACACCGCACACGGCTAAACAATCAACTTGTGTGTCTATGGGGTGCCCCCTTCCCCCGTATATAAAGGAGGGCCGACCCTCTCATGGCGCGCCCAAGGGGGGAGTCCTACTCCCGATGGGAGTAGGATTCCCCCTTCCCTAGTTTGAGTAGGAGAGGAAGGAAGGGGGAGAGAGAGGGAAGCAAAGGGGGGCCGGCCCCCCACCCAATTCGGATTGGGCTTGGGGGCGCGCGCCCTCCACCTTGGCCGCCTCCTCCTCTCTCCCACTAAGGCCCAATAAGGCCCATACACTCCTCGGGAGTTCCGGTAACCCCCCGGTACTCCGGTAAATGCCCGAACTCATCCGGAACCCTTCCGATGTCCAAACATAGTCTTCCAATATATCGATCTCTATGTCTCGACCATTTCGATACTCGTCGTCATGTCCGTGATCACATCCGGGACACTGAACTACCTTCGGTACATCAAAACACATAAACTTATAATACCGATCATCATCGAACGTTAAGCGTGCGGACCCTACGGGTTCGAGAACTATGCAGACATGACCGAGACTCACTCCTGGTCAATAACCAATAGCAGAACCTGGATGCTCTCATATTGGTTCCTACATATTCTACGAAGATCTTTATCAGTCAAACCGCATAACAACATGCGTTGTTCCCTTTGTCATCGGTATGTTACTTGCCCGAGATTCGATCATCGATATCTCAATACCTAGTTCAATCTCGTTACCGGCAAGTCTCTTTACTCGTTCCGTAATGCAACATCACATAACTAACTCATTAGTCACATTGCTTGCAAGGCTTATAGTGATGTGCATTACCGAGAGGGCCCAGAGATACCTCTCCGATACACGGAGTGACAAATCCTAATCTCGATCTATGCCAACTCAACGAACACCATTGCAGACTCCTGTAGAGCATCTTTATAGTCACCCAGTTACGTTGTGACATTTGATAGCACACTAAGTGTTCCTCTGGTATTCGGGAGTTGCATAATCTCATAGTCATAGGAACATGTATAAGTTATGGAGAAAGCAATAGCAATAAACTAAACGATCATAATGCTAAGCTAACGGATGGGTCAAGTCAATCACATCATTCTCTAATGATGTGATCCCATTCATCAACTGACAACTGATAACCCACAAGTATAGGGGATCGGAACAGTTTTTGAGGGTAAAGTATTCAACCCAAATTTATTGATTCGACACAAGGGGAGCCAAAGAATACTCTCAAGTATTAGCAGTTGAGTTGTCAATTCAACCACACCTGGAAACTTAATATCTGTAGCAAAGTGTTTAGTGGCAAAGTAATATGATAGTAGTGATAACGGTAGCTAAAGGTAATAGTAGTAAAAGTAATGTTTTTGGTATTTTGTAGTGATGATAGCAATAGCAACGGAAAAGTAAATAAGCGAAGAAAAATATATGGAAAGCTCATAGGCAATGGATCAGTGATGGAGAATTATGCCGGATGCGGTTCATCATGTAACAATCATAACCTAGGGTGACACAGAACTAGCTCCAGTTCATTGATATAATGTAGGCATGTATTCCGAATATAGTCATACATGCTTATGGAAAATAACTTGCATGACATCTTTTGTCCTACCCTCCCGTGGCAGCGGGGTCCTTACGGAAACTAAGGGATATTAAGGCCTCCTTTTAATAGAGAACCGGAACAAAGCATTAACACATAGTGAATACATGAACTCCTCAAACTACGGTCATCGCCGGTAAGTATCCTGATTATTGTCACTTCGGGGTTAACGGATCATAACACATAATAGGTGACTATAGACTTGCAAGATAGGATCAAGAACACTCATATATTGATGAAAACATAATAGGTTCAGATCTGAAATCATGGCACTCGGGCCCTAGTGATAAGCATTAAGCATAGCAAAGTCATAGCAACATCAATCTCAGAACATAGTGGATACTAGGGATCAAACCCTAACAAAACTAACTCGATTACATGATAGATCCCATCCAACCCATCACCGTCCAGCAAGCCTACGATGGAATTACTCACGCACGGCGGTGAGCATCATGAAATTGGTGATAGAGGATGGTTGATGACGACGATGGCGACGGATTCCCCTCTCCGGTGCCCCGAACGGACTCCAGATCAGCCCTCCCGAGAGGTTTTAGGGCTTGGCGGCAGCTCCGTATCATAAAACGCGATGAATTCTTCTCTCTGATTTTTCTCTCCCCGAAACACAATATATGGAGTTGGAGTTGGAGTCGAAGAGGCAACAGGGGGCCCACGAGGTAGGGGGCGTGCCCCCCACCCTCGTGCAGAGGTGGTGGGCCCCTGGCCTTCATCTTTTGCAGGTATTTTCATATTTTCTGAAAAGTTGCTCCGTGAAGTTTCAGGTCATTCCGAGAATGTTTGTTTCTGCACATAAATAACACCATGGTAATTCTGCTGAAAACAGCGTCAGTCCGGGTTAGTTCCATTCAAATCATGCAAGTTAGAGTCCAAAACAAGGGCAAAAGTGTTTGGAAAAGTAGATACGTTGGAGACGTATCAACTCCCCCAAGCTTAAACCTTTGCTTGTCCTCAAGCAATTCAGTTGACAAGCTGAAAGTGATAAAGAAAAACTTTTACAAACTCTGTTTGCTCTTGTTGTTGTAAATATGTAAAGCCAGCATTCAAGTTTTCAGCAAAGATTATAACTAACCTCATTCGCAATAACGCTCAGGTCTCTTGTTTAGTCATATCAATAGCATAATCAACTAGCGAGCAATAATAAGAAATCTCGGATGACAACACTTTCTCAAAACAATCATAATATGATATAACAAGATGGTATCTCGCTAGCCCTTTCTGAGATCGCAAAACATAAATGCAGAGCACCTTTAAAGACCAAGGACTGACTAGACATTGTAATTCATGGTAAAAGAGATCCAGTCAAGTCATACTCAATGTAAATTAACAGTAATTAATGCAAATGATAGCGGTGCTCTCTAACTGGTGCTTTTTAATAAGAGGATGATGACTCAGCATAAAAGTAAATAGATAGGCCATTCGCAGAGGGAAGCAGGGATTTGTAGAGGTGCCAGAGCTCGGTTTTGAAACAGAGGTGAATAATATTTTGAGTGGTATACTTTCATTGTCAACATAACAACCAAGAGATGGCGATATCTTCCATGCTACACACATTATAGGCAGTTCCCAAACAGAATGGTAAAGTTTATACTCCCCCTTCCACCAACAAGCATCAATCCATGGCTTGCTCGAAACAGTGAGTTCCTCCAACTAACAAGAGTCCCAGGGGGAGTTTCGTTTGCAATTATTTTGATTTAGTTTGCATAAAGCATGGGACTGGGCATCCCGGTGACCAGCCATTTATCTCGTGAGTGAGGAGCGGAGTCCACTCCTCTTGAGAATAACCCGCCTAACATGGAAGATACAGACAGCCCTAGTTGATACATGAGCTATTCGAGCATACAAAACAGGATATTTATTTGAAGGTTTAGAGTTTGGCACATACAAATTTACTTGGAACGGCAGGTAGATACCGTATATAGGTAGGTATAGTGGACTCATGTGGAGTAACTTTGGGGTTTAAGGGATTGGATGCACAAGCAGTATTCCCGCTTAGTACAAGTGAAGGCTAGCAAAAGACTGGGAAGCGACTAGCTAGAGAGCGACAACAGTCATGAGCATGCATTAAAATTAATCAACACCGAATGCAAGCATGAGTAGGATATAATCCACCATGAACATAAATATCGTGAAGGCTATGTTGATTTTGTTTCAACTACATGCGTGAACATGTGCCAAGTCAAGTCACTTAAATCATTCAGAGGAGGATACCACCCTATCATACCACATCATAACTATCTCAATAGCATGTTGGCACGCAAGGTAAACCATTATAACTCATAGCTAATCAAGCATGGCACAAGAAACTATGATCTGTACTTGTCATTGCAAACATGTTTATTCATAATAGGCTGAATCAGGAACGATGAACTAATCATATTTACAAAAACAAAAGAGGTCGAGTTCATACTAGCTTTTCTCGTCTCAGCCAGTCCATCATATATCATCATAATCATGATCGAATGATGTGAATAATAATAGTGCACGTGCATTGGACTAAGTTGGAATCTACAGGCGTTCAATAAACAGGAGAAGACAAGGCAATATGGGCTCTTTTGTTAGACAAACAATAATGCATATAAGAGCCATTTCAACAATTTAATTATGGTCTTCTCCTATCGACCCCCAAAGAAAAGAGAAGAAATAAAACTATTTACACGGGAAAGCTCCCAACAAGCAAAAGAAGAACAGGAAATTTTTGGGGTTTTCTTTTTAATTACTACTACAAGCATGGAAATTAAACTGATTTAAAGCTACAACTAATTTTTTGGATTTTTCTTAAGGTTTATTAAACACACAAGAAGAAAGCATAAAAAGGAAATAAACTAGCATGGATGATACAATGAAAAAGTATGAGCACCGACATCTAGCAATGAGTGTGTGAACATAAATGTAATGTCGGTGGGAAATACGTACTCCCCCAAGCTTAGGCTTTTGGCCTAAGTTGGTCTATGGCCACGGCTGGCCTGGCGGATATCCATAATAGTAGTTGGGGTCGTACTGAGAAGAAGAAGAGGAAGACTCCGATTGCCACTGGCTGACAATCATCTCCGAATCCCACTAGTAATTAGAATGTCGTGAAGGATCAACTTGTGGTTCCAGCTCTGGCTCCACGGCTGGTGCAGGGTTCCGGTAGGCGTGAATAGCCTTCAACGGAACAAGGTACGTGCCTAAAGATAAATCAAACAAAGAAGGAGCATGCAGGGTAATATTCTCAGGATGATGTTTATTAAAGAACAATTGATATTTAAGCTCTCCTTCCCTATTCTTAACAATAAAATCATGTGCCACCATACTTTTATAATCTAGATAAACACGAGGCAACACTTTTTCTTCCTTCTCATAATGCCTAATATGTATGTTAAAATGTGCCGCTAGGCGTGAAGCATAGATGCCTCCAAAGATGGGGCCCTTGGTACGGTTCAGACTTAATCGTTTAGCAATAATGCCGCCCATACTAACAGAGTTATCACCGTATAAACCGTGGAGCAAAATAATAATATCAGGGATACTAAGGTTTCCACAGTTTCCGTGACCAATTAAACAACGACTAGCAAATAATGCAAAGTAACGTAAAACAGGAAAATGTATGCTAGTGATTCGTGCATCGGAAACCTTCCTTGTTTCCCCTACAGTGATAGTATCAATAAACCCCTCCACATCATCACGATGTGGTTCTTCTATCTTGCCCTCAAAAAGGACTAAACAAATCTGACAAAAATCATAAAGTGACATCTCCTTATGCTCATCATATAAATGAAACTCCACCGTAGGTGGCGAGTTCCTAGAATGGAAATGAAAGTTTTGCACAAAGGTATTTGTGAGTAAGAGATACTGGTCGCATTGGTCGTGGAGGAAAGCGGTGAGGCCTGCATTCTTAGCCAATTCATGAAAATCTTCATAAATACCGGCTGCTCTCAAGAAATCATCGGAAGGCCATTCACACGCCCGAACCTCCGCGGTGCGAGGCAGATTATACTTAGGCTTTGGTGCCTTTTCCTTCGAGCTTTGGCTCGATGAGCCCCTCAAAAGTCTCCTCATCATTTTTTGAAAAATTCTGAAATTTTTAGTAACTTCTAAATAAAAGTAAACCAAACTCAATAATATTGATAGCAACTACTCCTACAAGTGCCTAGGGCCTATATCATGCATCAAAACTACTTTTGACCATATAAATTTGACATGCAAGCTCAAGAACAGGGTCACCTAAGCAGCAAAAATTTGCAATGAATAAAGCACTAGAACAAAAAATAATTGGACCAATGGAGGAGTCACATACCAAGGAACAATCTCCCCAAGCAGTTTTGTGAGAGGTGCTTTGAGCAAGGAGATCGGAAATGGCAGCAAGATGAGCTAGAACTCGTGCTTGAGCTGGATATTCGTGTTTGTGGGAGGAAGAAGAAGTGTGTGGGTGCAGGAATAAGTGGAGGAGGGCCACCGTGGGCCCACGAGGCAGGGGGTGCGCCCAGGGGGTAGGGCGCGCCCTCCACCCTCGTGGGCAGGTGGTTGACCCCCCTGCTATGTTCTTAGTGCCAAATATTCTCAAATATTCTAGAAAAAAACATATTTAAATTTCAGGGCATTTGGAGAACTTTTATTTTCGAGGTATTTTTATATTGCACGGATAATCAGATAACAGACAGAAAAATATTTATTTTTATTTTATTTAATATAAATAACAGAAAGTAAAAGTGGGGTACAGAGGGTTGTGCCTTCTAGTTTCATCCATCTCATGGTCATCAAAAGGAACCCTCTAACAAGGTTGATCAAGTCTTGTTAACGAACTCATTCCGAATAACATGGAACCGGAGAAATTTTGGTTACCTCAACGGGGATATGCACATCCCCAATAATAAGAATATCATATATGTTCTTGACAGTAGGAAGAGGAAATTCAAAACCTCCAAATATAATCGATGGAATTTTTCCAATAGAGTTGATACTATGAAGTTGAGGTTGTTTCCTCGGAAAGTGTACCGTATGCTCATTACCATTAACATGAAAAGTGACATTGCCTTTAGTGCAATCAATAACAGCCCCTGCAGTATTCAAAAAGGGTCTTCCAAGAATAATAGACATACCATCATCCTCGGGAATATCAAGAATAACAAAGTCCGTTAAAATAGTAACGTTTGCAACTACAACGGGCACATCCTCACAAATACCGATAGGTATAGCAGTTGATTTTTCAGCCATTTGCAAAGATATTTCAGTAGGTGTCAACTTATTCAAATCAAGTCTACGATATAAAGAAAGAGGCATAACACTAACACTGGCTCCAAGATCACATAAAGCAGTTTTAACATAATTTCTTTTAATGGAGCATGGTTTAGTTGGTACACCGAGATCTCCAAGTTTCTTTGGTATTCCACCCTTAAAAGTATAATTAGCAAGCATGGTGGAAATTTCATCTTCCGGTATCTTTGTTTTATTTGTAATAATATCTTTCATGTACTTAGCATAAGGATTGGTTTTGAGCATGTCAGTTAATCGCATGCGCAAAAAGATAGGTCTAATCATTTCAGCAAAGCGCTCAAAATCCTCATCATCCTTTTTCTTAGATGGTTTGGGAGGAAAAGGCATGGGTTTCTGAACCCAAGGCTCTCTTTCTTTACCATGTTTCCTAGCAACAAAGTCTTTCTTATCATAACGTTGATTCTTTGATTGTGGGTTATCAAGATCAACAGCAGGTTCAATTTCTATATCATTATCATTACTAGGTTGAGCATCATTATGAACATTATTGTTAACATTATCACTAGTTTCAGGTTCATTACCAGATTGTGTTTCAGCATCAGAAACAGAAATATCATTTGGATTCTCAGGTGTTTCAACAATAGGATCACTAGAAGCATGCAAAGTCCTATCATTTTTCTTTTCTTCCTTTTAGAAGGACTAGGTGCATCTATATTATTTCTCTGAGAAGCTTGCTCAATTCTCTTAGGATGGCCTTCAAGATACAAAGGTTCCTGAGTCATTCTACCAGTTCTAGTAGCCACTCTAACAGCATTATCATTATTCTTATTATTCAATTCATTGAGGAAGTCATTTTGAGCTTTAAGTACTTGTTCTACTTGAGTGGTAACCATAGAAGCATGTTTACTAATAAGTTTAAGTTCACCTTTAACATTAGCCATATAATCACCCAAGTGTTCAAGCATATTTGAATTGTATTTCAATTGTCTACCAAAATAAGCATTAAAGTCTTCTTGCTTAGCCATAAATTTATCAAACTCATCTAAGCATGGGCTAGCAAATTTAGTAAATGGGATTTCAGCTTTATCATATCTGTAGAGAGAGTTTACCTTTACTACCTGTATCGGGTTATCAAGACCATGAGTTTCTTCAATGGGTAAAGGATTAAGATCATATGTTTCTTCGACAGGCGGTAGATTAAGACCATGTATTTCTTCAATAGGAGGTAAATTCTTAACATCTTCAGCTTTAATACCTTTTTCTTTCATAGATTTCTTTGCCTCTTGCATATCTTCAGGACTGAGAAATAGAATACCCCTCTTCTTCGGAGTTGGTTTAGGAATAGGCTCAGGAATTGGCTCCGGAGGTGTCCAACTATTTTCATTTGTCAACATATTGTTCAATAGAATTTCAGCCTCATCAGGTGTTCTTTCCCTGAAAACAGAACCAGCACAACTATCTAGGTAATCTCTGGAGGCAGCAGTTAGTCCATTATAGAAGATATCAAGTATTTCATTTTTCTTAAGAGGATGATCAGGCAAAGCATTAAGTAATTGGAGAAGCCTCCCCCAAGCTTGTGGGAGACTCTCTTCTTCAATTTGCACAAAATTATATATATCCCTTAAAGCAGCTTGTTTCTTATGAGCAGGGAAATATTTAGCAGAGAAGTAATAAATCCTATCCTGGGGACTACGCACACAACCAGGATCAAGAGACTTAGCATCACCCTTTAATGAGAACGGAAATATTTTAAGGATGTAAAAGTAACGAGTTCTCTCATCATTAGTGAACAGGGTACTATATCATTTAATTTAGTAAGATGTGCCACAACAGTTTTAGATTCATAACCATGAAAAGGATCAGATTCAACCAAAGTAATTATATCAGGATCAACAGAGAATTCATAATCCTTATCAGTAACAAAGATAGGTGAAGTAGCAAAAGCAGGGTCAGGTTTCATTCTAGCATTTAGAGATTGCTTACTCCATTTAGCTAATAACCTTTTGAGTTCATTTCTATTTTTGCAAGCTAAAATAGCTAAAGAAGCTTCTTTATCAAAAACATAACCCTTAGGAATAACAAGTGATTCTTCATCATCACTTTCATCAGTATCATCAGATTCAATATTTTCAATCTCTCTAGACCTAGCAAGTTTTTCATCAAGAAAATCACTAAGTGGCACAGTAGTATCAGGCATAGAGGTAGTTTCATTGTAAGTGTCATGCATAGCATAAGTGGCATAATCAATAACATGCGACATATCAGAACGAATAGCAGAAGCAGGTGTAGGTGTCGCAAGCTTCTTACTCAAAACAGAAGGTGAATCAAGTGCAGAGCTAGATGGCAGTTCCTTACCTCCCCTCGTAGTTGAGGGATAGATCTTGGTTTTTGGATCTCTCAAGTTCTTCATAATGATAAGCAGATATATATCCCAAGTGACTCAAAGAATAGATCTATGCTCCCCGACAACGGCGCCAGAAAATAGTCTTGATAACCCACAAGTATAGGGGATCGCAATAGTTTTCGAGGGTAAAGTATTCAACCCAAATTTATTGATTCGACATAAGGGGAGCCAAAGAATACTCTCAAGTATTAGCAGATGAGTTGTCAATTCAACCACACCTGGAAACTTAATATCTGCAGCAAAGTGTTTAGTAGCAAAGTAATATGATAGTAGTGATAACGGTAGCAAAAGGTAACAGTAGTAAAAGTAATATTTTTGGTATTTTGTAGTGATGATAGCAATAGCAACGGAAAAGTAAATAAATGAAGAACAATATATGGAAAGCTCGTAGGCAATGGATCAGTGATGGAGAATTATGTCGGATGCGGTTCATCATGTAACAGTCATAACCTAGGGTGACACAGAACTAGCTCCAGTTCATTGATATAATGTAGGCATGTATTCCGAATATAGTCATACGTGCTTATGGAAAATAACTTGCATGACATCTTTTGTCCTACCCTCCCGTGGCAGCGGGGTCCTTACGGAAACTAAGGGATATTAAGGCCTCCTTTTAATAGAGAACCGGAACAAAGCATTAACACATAGTGAATACATGAACTCCTCAAACTACGGTCATCACCGGTAAGTATCCTGATTATTGTCACTTCGGGCTTAACGAATCATAACACATAATAGGTGACTATAGACTTGCAAGATAGGATCAATAACACTCATATATTGATGAAAACATAATAGGTTCAGATCTGAAATCATGGTACTCGGGCCCTAGTGACAAGCATTAAGCATAGCAAAGTCATAGCAACATCGATCTCAGAACATAGTGGATACTAGGGATCAAACCCTAACAAAACTAACTCGATTACATGATAGATCCCATCCAACCCGTCACCGTCCAGCAAGCCTGCGATGGAATTACTCACGCACGGCGGTGAGCATCATGAAATTGGTGATGGAGGATGGTTGATGATGACGATGGCGATGGATTCCCCTCTCCGGAGCCCTGAACGGACTCCAGATCAGCCCTCCTGAGAGGTTTTAGGGCTTGGCGGCGGCTCTGTATCGTAAAACGCGATGAATTCTTCTCTCTGATTTTTTTCTCCCCGAAACACAATATATGGAGTTGGAGTTGGAGTAGGAGAGGCAATAGGGGGCCCACGAGGTAGGGGGCACGCCCTAGGGGGGCAGGAGTGCCCCCCACCCTCGTGGAGAGGTGGTGGGCCCACCGGCCTTCATCTTTTGCAGGTGTTTTTCATATTTTCTGAAAAGTTGATCCGTGAAGTTTCAGGTCATTCCGAGAACGTTTATTTCTGCACATAAATAACACCATGGTAATTCTGCTGAAAACGCATCAGTCTGGGTTAGTTCCATTCAAATCATGCAAGTTAGAGTCCAAAACAAGGGCAAAAGTGTTTGGAAAAGTAGATACGTTGGAGACGTATCAACAACTCTTGTCCACGGCTAGGAAACTTAACCATCTTTGGTTAACGAGCTAGTCAAGTAGAGGCATACTAGTGACACTCAGTTTGTCTATGTATTCACACACGTACTAAGTTTCCAGTTAATGCAATTCTAGCGTGAATAATAAACATTTATCATGATATAAGGAAATTTCAATAACAACTTTATTATTGCCTCTAGGGCATATTTCCTTCAGGAACTGCCCCAAGTACTTGGCGGATAAGAAGGATGGCAAAGTGAAAGGTATATTTGATATACATGTTATTGATGTGTACCTTGCTAATGCTTGCAGTAGCGCGTGGGTATTTGATACTGGTTCTGTTTCTAATATTTGCAACCCGAAACAGGGGCTACAGATTAAGCGAAGATTGGCAAAGGACGGGGTGACGATGCGCGTGGGAAATGGTTCCAAAGTCGATGTGATCGCCGTCGGCACGCTACCTCTACATCTACCTTCCGGATTAGTATTAGACCTGAATAATTTTTATTTGGTACCAGCGTTAAGCATGAACATTATATTTGGATCTTGTTTGATGCGAGACGGTTATTCATTTAAATCAGAGAATAATGGTTGTTCTATTTATATGAGTAATATTTTTATGGTCATGCACCCTTGATGAGTGGTCTGTATTTACTAAATCTTGATAGTGGTGATACACATATTCATAGTATTGAAGCCAAAAGATATAAGTTTAATAATGATAGTGCAACTTATTTGTGGCACTGCCGTTTAGGTCATATTGGTGTAAAGCGCATGAAGAAACTCCATGTTGATGGACTTTTGGAATCACTTGATTATGAATCACTTGATGCTTGCGAACCATGCCTCATGAGCAAGATGACTAAGACTCTATTCTCCAAACAATGGAACGAGCAACAGACTTATTGGAAATAATACATACTGATGTATGCGGTCCGGTGAGTGTTGATGCTCGTGGATGGTATCATTATTTTCTGACCTTCACTGATGATTTGAGCAGATATGGGTATATCTACTTGATGAAACATAAGTATGAAACATTTGAAAAGTTCAAAGAATTTCAGAGTGAAGTGGAAAATCATTGTAACAATAAAATTAAGTTTCTACAATCTGATAGTGGAGGTGAATATTTGAGTTGTGAGTTTGGTCTTCATTTGAAACAATGTGGATAGTTTTGCAACTCATGCCACCTGGAACACCACATCGTAATGGTGTGTCCGAACGTCGTAACCGCACTTTATTAGATATGGTGCGATCTATGATGTCTCTTACTGATTTACCACTATTGTTTTGGGGTTATGCTTTAGAGATGGATGCATTCACATTAAATAGGGCACCATCAAAATCCATTGAGACGACACCTTATGAACTGTGGTTTGGCAAGAAACCCAAGCTGTCGTTTCTTAAAGTTTGGGGCTGTGATGCTTATGTGAAAAAGCTTCAACCAGATAAGTTTGAACCCAAATCGGAGAAATGTGTCTTCATAGGATACGCAAAGGAGATTGTTGGGTACACCTTCTATCACAGATTCGAAGGCAAGATATTCGTTGCTAAGAATGGATCCTTTCTAGAGAAGGAGTTTCTCTCGAAAGAAGTGAGTGGGAGGAAAGTAGAACTTGATGAGATAACTGTACCTACTCCCTTATTGGAAAGTAGTTCATCACAGAAATCAGTTCCAGTGATTCCTACACCAGTAAGTGAGGAAGCTAATGATGATGATCATGAAACTTCTGATCAAGTTACTACCGAACCTCGTAGGTCAACCAGAGTAAGATCCGCACCAGAGTGGTATGGTAATCCTGTTCTGGAGGTCATGTTACTTGACCATGACGAACCTGCGAACTATGAGGAAGCGATGATGAACCCAGATTCCGCAAAATGGCTTGAGGCCATGAAATCTAAGATGGGATCCATGTATGAGAACAAAGTGTGGACTTTGGTTGACTGGCCTGATGATCGGCAAGCCATAGAAAATAAAAGGATCTTCAAGAAGAAGACTGACGCTGACGGTAATGTTACTGTCTACAAAGCTCGACTTGTTGCAAAAGGTTTTCGACAAGTTCAAGGAGTTGAATACGATGAGACCTTCTCACCCGTAGCGATGCTTAAGTCCGTCCGAATCATGTTAGCAATTGTCGCATTTTATGATTATGAAATTTGGCAAATGGATGTCAAAACTGCATTCCTTAATAGATATCTTAAAGAAGAGTTGTATATGATGCAACCAGAAGGTTTTGTCGATCCAAAAGGTGCTAACAAAGTGTGCAAGCTCCAACGATCCATTTATGGACTGGTGCAAGCCTCTCGGAGTTGGAATATACGCTTTGATAGTGTGATCAAAGCATATGGTTTTATACAGACTTTTGGAGAAGCCTGTATTTACAAGAAAGTGAGTGGGAGCTCTGTAGCATTTCTGATATTATATGTAGATGATATATTGTTGATCGGAAATGATACTGAATTTCTGAATAGCATAAAAGGATACTTGAACAAGAATTTTTCAATGAAAGACCTCGGTGAAGCTGCTTATATATTAGGCATCAAAATCTATAGAGATTGATCACGACGCTTAATTTGACTTTCACAAAGCACATACCTTGATAAAGTTTTGAAGAAGTTCAAAATGGATCAAGCAAAGAAAGGGTTCTTGCCTGTGTTACAAGGTGTGAAGTTGAGTCAGACTCAATGCCCGACCACTACAGAAGATAGAGAGAAAATTAAAGTCATTCCCTATGCTTCAGCCATAGGTTCTATCATGTATGCAATGTTGTGTACCAGACCTGATGTGTGCCTTGCTATTAGTTTAGCAGGGAGGTACCAAAGTAATCCAGGAGTGGATCACTGGACAGCGGTCAAGAACATCCTGAAATACCTGAAAAGGACTAAGGATATGGTTCTTGTTTATGGAGGTGACAAAGGGCTCGTCATAAACGGTTACATCGATGCAAGCTTTGACACTGATCCGGATGACTCTAAGTCACAAACCGGATACGTATTTTTATTGAATTGTGGAGCTGTCAGTTGGTGCAGTTCCAAGCAGAGCGTCGTGGCGGGATCTAGGTGTGAAGCGGAGTACATAGCTGCTTCGGAAGTAGCAAATGAAGGAGTCTGGATGAAGGAGTTCATATCCGATCTAAGTGTCATACCTAGTGCATCGGGTCTAATGAAAATCTTTTGTGACAATACTGGTGCAATTGCCTTGGCAAAGGAATCCAGATTTCACAAGAGAACCAAGCACATCAAGAGACGCTTCAATTCCATCCGCGATCAAGTCAAGGAGGGAGACATAGAGATTTGCAAGATGCATACAGATCTGAATGTTGCAGACCCGTTGACTAAGCCTCTCTCATGAGCAAAACATGATCAGCGCCAAGACTCCATGGGTGCTAGAATCATTACTGTGTAATCTAGATTATTGACTCTAGTGCAAGTGGGAGACTGAAGGAAAAAGTTGTTATTTATATTTCCTTATATCATGATAAATGTTTATTATTCATGCTAGAATTGTATTAACCGGAAACTTAATACATGTGTGAATACATAGACAAACTGAGTGTCACTAGTATGCCTCTACTTGACTAGCTCGTTAATCAAAGATGGTTAAGTTTCCTAACCATAGACATGAGTTGTCATTTGATTAATGGGATCACATCATTAGAGAATGATGTTATTGACTTGACCCATCCGCTAGCTTAGCACGATGATCATTTAGTTTGTTGTTGTTGCTTTCTTCATAACTTATACATGTTCCTATGACTATGAGATTATGCAACTGCCGAATACCAGAGGAACACTTAGTGTGCTATCAAGCATCACAACGTAACTAGGTGACTATAAAGATGCTCTACAGGTGTCTCCGATGGTGTTTGTTGAGTTGGCAAAGATCGAGATTAGGATTTGTCACTCCGTGTATCGGAGAGTATCTCTGGGCCCTCTCGGTAATGCACATCACTATAAGCCTTGCAAGCAATGTGACTAATGAGTTAGTTACAGGATGTTGCATTACAGAATGAGTAAAGAGACTTGCCGGTAACGAGATTGAACTAGGTATTGAGATACCGACGATCGAATCTCAGGCAAGTAACATATCGATGACAAAGGGAACAACATATGTTATTATGCGGTTTGACCGATAAAGATCTCAGTAGAATATGTAGGAACCAATATGAGCATCCAGGTTCCGCTATTGGTTATTAACCGGAAGTGAGTCTCGGTCATGTCTACATAGTTCTCGAACCTGTAGGGTCCGCACGGTTAACGTTCGATGACGATCGGTATTATGAGTTTATGTGTTTTGATGTACCGAAGGTAGTTTAGAGTCCCAGATGTGATCACGGACATGATGAGGAGTCTCGAAATGGTCGGGACATAAAGATTGATATATTGGACGACTATATTCGGACATCGAAAATGTTCCGGAGAAGTTTGGGATAAAACCGGAGTGCGGGAGGGTTACCAGAACCCCTGATACGTCTCCAACGTATCTATAATTTTTTATTGTTCCATGCTATTATATTATCTATTTTGGATGTTTATGGGCTTTATTATGCATTTTATATTATTTTTCGGACTAACCTATTAACCGAAAGCCCAGTGCAAATTGTTGTTGTTTTTGCCTATTTGAGTGTTTCGCGGAAAAGGAATATCAAACGGAATCCAAACGGAATGAAACCTTCGTGAGGATCTTTTTTGGAACAAGCACAATCCAGGAGACTTGCAGTGGACGTCAAGGAAGCAGTGAGGTGGCCACGAGGTAGGGTGGTGCGCCCAAGGGGCCAGACGTGCCCCCACCCTCGTGGGCCCCTCACAGCTCCATCGACCTACTTCTTTCGCCTATATATACTATTACACCCTGGAAACATCCAGGAGAGCCACGAAACCACTTTTCCACCGCCGCAACCTTCTGTACCCATGAGATCCCATCTGGGGGCCTTTTCCGGCGATCTGTCGGAGGGGGATTCGATCACGGAGGGCTTCTACATCAACACCATAGCCTCTCCGATGATGTGTGAGTAGTTTACCACAGACCTTCAGGTCCATAGTTATTAGCTAGATGGCTTCTTCTCTCTCTTTGTATCTCAATACAAAGTTCTCCTAGATGTTCTTGGAGATCTATTCGATGTAATTCTTTTTGCGGTGTGTTTGTCGAGATCCAATGAATTGTGGGTTTATGATGAAAGATTATCTATGAACAATATTTGATTCTTCTCTGAATTCTTATATGCATAATTTGATATCTTTGCAAGTCTCTTTGAATTATCAGTTTGGTTTGGCCTACTAGATTGATCTTTCTTGCAATGGGAGAAGTGCTTAGCTTTGGGTTCAATCTTGCGGCGTCCTTTCCTAGTGACAGGAGGGGCAGCAAGGCACGTATTGTATTGTTGCCGTCGAGGATAAAAATATGGGGTTTATATCATATTGCTTGAGTTTATCCCTCTACATCATGTCATCTTGCCTAATGCGTTACTCTGTTCTTTTGAACTTAATACTCTAGATGCATGCTGGATAGCGGTCGATGTGTGGAGTAATAGTAGTAGATGCAGAATCGTTTCGGTCTACTTGACACGGACGTGATGCCTATGTTCATGATCATGCTTAGATATCATCATAAATATGCGCTTTTCTATCAATTGCTCGGCAGTAATTTGTTCACCCACGGTAATATATGCTATCTTGAGAGAAGCCACTAGTGAAACCTATGGCCCCCGGGTCTACTTTACATGATATAAGTTTCCGATCTACAATTCTAGTTCACTATTTATTTTTCAATCTTTACTTTTCAATCTATACAACAAAAATACCAAAAATATTTATCTTATTATCTCTATCAGATCTCACTTTCGTAAATGGCCGTGAAGGGATTGACAACCACTTTATCGCGTTGGTTGCGAGGTTCTTGTTTGTTTGTGCCGGTACTAGGTGACTTGCGTGTAGTCTCCTACTGGATTGATACCTTGGTTCTCAGAAACTGAGGGAAATACTTATGCTACTTTGCTGCATCACCCTTTCCTCTTCAAGGGAAAACTAACACATGCTCAAGAGGTATCAAGAAGGATTTCTGGCATCGTTGTCGGGGAGATCTACGCCAAGTCAAGACATACCAAGTACCCATCACAAACTCTTGTCCCTCGCATTACATTATTTGCCATTCGCCTCTCATTTTCCTCTCCCCCACTTCACCCTTGTTATTTTATTAGCCTCATTTCTGTTTGCCCTTTTTCCATTCGTCTCCTTTCACTTGCCTCTTGTGTGTCCGTGTGTTAGATCGTTTGTTTCGTGTTAATGGTGAGCCCTTCTTCTCTTCCTTTGTCTCCCGATTTTGAAGTTCTTCACTTCAAACAAAGACAAGGAGAATACTTAAAGGATGCTTGGTACCGGATGATAGAATCTTATCGTAATTGCACTATAGGGGGGATTTCAAGATTTTGGTTCGCAATTTTTATGTTGGGCTAACCATGTCCAAGGGAGTCCTGGATTAGGGGGTCTCCAGACAGCCGGACTATATCCTTTGGCCGGACTGTTGGACTATGAAGATACATGATTGAACACTTCGTCCCGTGTCCGGATGGAACTCTACTTGGCGTGGAAGGAAAGCTAGGCAATACGGATATGGATATCTCCTCCTTTGTAACCGACCTTGTGTAACCCTAGCCCCCTTCGGTGTCTATATAAACCGGAGGGTTTTAGTCCGTAGGACAACAGACAATCAAACCATAGGCTAGCTTCTAGGGTTTGGCCTCTCCGATCTCGTGGTAGATCAACTCTTGTAATACTCATATCATCAAGAACAATCAAGCAGGACGTAGGGTATTACCTCCAAGAGGGCCCGAACCTGGGTAAAACTTCGTGTCCCCTGCCTCCTGTTACCATCCGCCTTAGACGCATAGTTCGTGACCCCCTACCCGAGATCCGTCGGTTTTGACACCGACATTGGTGCTTTAATTGGGAGTTCCACTGTGTCGTCACCATAAGGCTTGATGGCTGCTTCGATCATCGCTAGCGATGCGGTCCAGGGTGAGGCTTTCCTCCCCGGACAGATCTTTGTATTCGGCAGCTTTGCACTGTGGGCCAATTCGCTTGGCCATCTGGAGCAGATTGAGAGCTACGCCCCTGGCCATCAGGTCAAATTCGGAAACCTGAACTACACGACCGATATCCGCGGAGACTTGATCTTCAACGGATTCGAGCCCATGCCGGACGCGCCGCGCAGTCACGACGAGCAAGACATAACTCTGCCGTCGGACAGTGTTCGGGAGATCGCATCCGCAGTTACTCCGTTCATCAATTTGGAGCAAGTCGCGCCATCCGAGAGCGGAGGGATGGACCCCGCCACGGAGGCCGCACTCTCAGTGGCGATAGAGCCAGATACTGACCTCACCCCTTACGAGAGCCGTGTTACCGAACCACTGGATTCATCTTCGGCCACAGACTCTGAGCCGCTTGTATCCGTGCCCGTCGAGTCCGACTGGGCGCCGATCATGGAGTTCACCTCCGCGGATATCTTTTAGCACTCACCTTTTGGAGATGTGCTAAATTCATTAAGGTCTCTCTCCCTGTCAGGAGAACCTTGGCCGAACTATGTCCGGCTAGAATGGGATGCGGATGACGAAGAAATTCGCTGCCCACCCACCACCCACTTAGTAGCCACTGTCGATGACTTAACTGACATGCTCGACTTCGGCTCCGAAGACTTCGACGGTATGGACGACGAAGCCAGAGATGAACAGGATCCACCGCCCTCGGGGCACTGGGCCGCCACCTCATCATATGATATATATATGGTGGACACCCCCAAGCAAGCCAATGGTGATGAGAAAGCAGAGGATGACCCCTCCAAGAAGCAACCCAAGCGCCGACATCAGCGGCGCCGCTCTAAGTCCCGCCACAGCAAGAGCAGTGATACCGGCACAGGAGATAATAACACTCCGGATAGCGCCGAAGACAACAACAATCCCCTCCAGCATGGCGAAGAGCTAGAGGATGAACAAGCTAGCCCTCCGGAGCAGGCAGTAGATGGAGAACCGGAGGAGGACAATTACATGCCCCTCTCCGAAGACGAGGCGAGCCTCGGCGATGACGAGTTTATCGTGCCCGAGGACCCCGTTGAGCAAGAGCGCTTCAAGCGCCGGCTTATGGCCACGGCAAATAGCCTAAAGAAGAAACAACAACAGCTTCAAGCTGGTCAAGACTTGCTAGCAGACAGATGGACCGAAGTCCTTGCGGCCAAGGAGCATGAACTCGAGCGCCCGTTCAAGAGTTACCCAAAACGCAGGTTGCTACCTCACCTCGAGGAGGAAGCATTGAAACCTCATTCACCAGTGTACGATGCGGCTGACCGGCCACTACGCAGCCGAGCCAGAGAGGCGTATCAGCCTAAAGTTCAGTCTGCACCCCGTCGCCACTCAGTCAAAGATACTAAGGCCTGGGGCAACACAGAGGACCTGCGAGACATCTTGGACAGCTAGGCAAAAATCGCAAGGTCAATATATGGGACACAAACATGTGCGCCCACGTGGGACGATGATCGTCGCGTCGGATACACCAAGAGTAAATCCGGCCGGGCCGAATACAGCAGACAAGACTCATACGAACTACGTCGGGATATAGCCCGGCACAGAGGCGCCGCACACCCCCTATGCTTCACTGATGAAGTTATGAATCATGAATTCCCAGAGGGTTTCAAACCCGTAAATATCGAATCATACGACGGCACAACAGATCCCGCTGTATGAATTGAGGAATTCCTCCTTCACATCCACATGGCTTGCGGTGACGATCTACATGCCATCAAGTACCTCCCACTAAAACTCAAAGGACCAGCTCGGCATTGGCTGAATAGCTTGCCAGCTGATTCCATCGGCAGTTGGGAGGATTTGGAAGATGCATTTCTTGACAACTTCCAGGGCACTTATGTGCGGCCACCAGATGCTGATGACTTGAGCCACATAACCCAGCAGCCAGGGGAATCGGCCAGACAATTCTGGACACGGTTCCTGACTAAGAAAATCAAATTGTAGACTGTCCGGATGCAGAAGCCCTAGCGGCATTCAAGCACAACATCCGCGATGAGTGGCTCGCCCGCCACCTCGGCCAGGAGAAGCCGAAATCTATGGCAGCCCTCACAACACTCATGACCCGCTTTTGCGCGAGCGAGGACAGCTGGCTGGCTCACAGCAACAACACATCAAGGAATCCGGATACCTCGGATACCAAAGACGTTAACGGTAGGCAGCGTCGCAATAGACCAAAGCGCCGCAATAACGGCGATAACACCGAAGATACGGCAGTCAATGCCGGATTCAAAGGCTCTAGATCCAGTCAGCGGAAAAAGCCATTCAAAAGAAATACTCCGGCTCCGTCCAGTCTGGATCGCATACTGGATCGCTCGTGTCAAATCCACGGCACCCCTGACAAGCCAGCCAATCACACCAACAAAGAATGCTGGGTGTTCAAGTAGGCCAGCAAGTTAAATGCCGAAATCAAGGACAAGGGGCTGCATAGCAATGACAAGGAGGAGCCCCGGCCGCCGAACCCAGGAGGACAAAAGGGGTTTCCCCCACAAGTGAAGACAGTGAACATGATATACGCAACCCACATTCCTAAGAGGGAGCGGAAGCGTGCACTAAGGGACGTCTATGCGATGGAGCCGGTCGCCCCGAAGTTCAACCCATGGTCTGCTTGTCCGATCACCTTCGATCGCAGGGACCACCCCACTAGCATCCGTCATGGCGGATCCGCCGCACTGGTCCTAGACCCCATCATTGACGGTTTTCACCTCACTCGAGTCCTTATGGTCGGCGGCAGCAGTCTGAACCTCCTTTATCAGGATACAGTGTGAAAAATGGGTATCGATCCCTCAAGGATCAAACCCAGCAAAACCACCTTTAAAGGCGTCATCCCAGGTGTAGAGGCCCATTGCACAGGCTCAATCACACTGGAAGTGGTCTTCGGATCACCGGATAACTTCTGAAGCGAAGAGTTAATCTTCAACATCATCCCGTTTCGCAGCGGTTATCATGCGCTGCTCGGACGGAAAACATTTGCAAAATTCAATGCAGTGCCGCATTACGCATACCTCAAGCTCAGGATGCCAGGACCTCGTGGGGTCATAACAGTAAATGGAAACACAGAACGCTCGCTTCGTACGGAAGAGCACACGGCGGCCCTTGCAGCAGAGGCACAAAGCAGCCTGTTCAGGCAGACCACTCATTCGGCGTTACAGCCCCCGGACACCTTCAAGCGAGTCCGGAACAATCTGCAACAGTATCGCCTGGCGCGATCAGCGCTCGCCTAGCAATCCGGCCCCCGTCTCAGTCCTGGTGCAGCAACGAAATTCGTGCCACGCGTACATAACTACGCGTTGAAAATACCATGGACATAGGCAGGGGCACAATCAGGACACGCCCCGCATTGTGGCTTAACCACACCAGGGGTTGTATACCTGTGACATTCCTTTTCTCTTTCAGGGCCTAACTCTTCAGAAGCCCTTTCCGGCAATACGACTGCCGGACACATTTCGGAAGCAACAACCGAGGCAGCAAGAAGCTAAGACGAACACGGGAACCACCAGGTGGTCTCTAGTAATACTTGATATACCCGCTTTTCACTATTTATGCATAGCTTGCCTTGGATGGGACATTTCAAATTGCCCTACTTCATCCTTATTGCAATACTTGTACCAGTACGCTTCGACGTATTATTCAAATAAATGCATATTATTAATCTGTCATTGCATTATTTATGTTTTTCTCTTTCTCTTATATGTCTATTTACGACATTCCACACCCGCACGCTCGGGTACGGTCAGTACGCCACGGGCTCTCGTTTACCCCGTAATACGGCTCAAGAAGTCCGAACACTTTCGACAGTGCGGCACCCCAAACTTATAGCATTATATGCATCAGCTCCGAATCATGTCTTGGCTCAAATGTTGGGTTTCCCGGCTCCCATGCTTTGGTACCTTACGTTCCGCTATATCGGCTAAGGTAGCGGTGGGAAAACTACTGCGATTGTGTCCCGGTTCTTCCGGACGAGCACCTCGGTAGAGAAAGCCAAAAACTGACTGTCATGATAAGGCGAGAGACTGGTCGCTGTTCGAGAGGTCTCAAGTCCTTAAAGACCTTTTCCGCTTCGGGCGAGGAGTCGGCCTTGTCCGGCTTAGGCGTGTATAGCGCCCCAAATTCGGCCCTCCGAATACCAGGGGTGTCGTGGTTTTGTCACGGCAGATGTCCTAGAGAAAGGACTTAGTCGTGGAGCCATCGCGATGGGTTAGCTTGAAGGGGTTAAAGCAGACACAGGGACGCAAGAGAGTTTATACTAGTTCGGCCCCTTCGATGAAGGTAAAAGCCTACGTCTAGTTGTGATGGAATTGATGGGGTTTCGATGACTAGGGAGCAAACAAGCTTCGCCTATGTCTCGAGTTGTTGTCTGCTGTCCTTGAATCGCCGCCGGGTCGTCCCCTTATATACACGGGTGACGCCCGTCGGTTCACCAAGTCCCAACACCGGTCGATATTCGTATCCGGGTTGGTCTCTCCTTATTCCTAACTTACAATACAAGTTTATATACAAATACCGGTTTACAGCTACAAGTCTTAAACCAACTACGGGCCTTAAGCCCTCATCTGTCTTCCTGGGCTTTAGCACTCTTGAACTACTGATGAAGTTGACCCGGCCTAGATAGGCCGGTTTACGCCCAGCAGTAATATCCCCAACATTTGGCCCCAGATTGATTTGAACGGGTTCATGTCAATCCTTTAACAAAAACTTCATCTTCAACATCTTCTCATACATTGGTAAACCGCCATGATGTCATCTTCTCTGATTGCTGTAAACCGGAGTGACGTCACCTATCATAGCGAAGCTATCCATTATGCTTCCTTGTTTAATAGATCTGCGGAAATTGAGGCGACAGCTCTGTTTCATGGCCCCTTGATTGTCGTGCCTGACACATGTCCTTTTGCCTTATAAATAGGACCGAAGGGTCATTTCTTTTCTCCCCTTCGTGCCTTTCTTCTTCGTCTTCCTCGCGTCGCCAGCCTCGGAGCTCCGCCGCCGCCGTCGACCTCTGCCTCAACCTTGGCCACTGCATCAACCTGGGCGCACCAGAGCATCGCGACAACCTTCCGCGTCTTCCTCAGCTCCGGTAAATCTTCTATCCTTTCCCCCGCAGATCTGCTCTAGGGTTTCATAGTTTTTCAGTGTTCATCGTCTGCCTCTTGCTCATACGATAGATCTTTAGATGAATCCGCAAATCTTTATTCTGTGCAATGGTAGTTGTTTAACCTTCGCCTTCACTTCCGCATCTCAAAACCATAGATCTATATGTACGTTTTGCTCATTGATTCGGTACTGCTCCTTTTGGACCTCTGAATATTTATCTCTTTTCTGAACTTGCTTCAGATCCATCGCTGTAGAGAAATCTTATGAAATCTGTTTCTATAAACTTACTCATCTGCTTCAATGTTTAGACCAGGCGGTTTAACCTTGTAGAAAAAATTGCCAAACCGGTATATACCATTAGTCCCCTTGTTGAACCGCCAAATGTTGTTGCTTCATAAAACTCTGGTTCAGATAGATCTGTCTCCGGTTTAACATTGCACATACCAATGTACCTTGATCAATGCATTTTTGAACCGGGATCTTCTACCTTGTAGATTTCATCATGGCTAAGCAAGTATATGAGTGCAATTGGGTTCCTTCTCGCGTCACAGAGGCTCAGCTGGATGATTTAGTCCTGATCGGCGCTTTAGGCAGCAAAGATACCATCCATTGGAGGGCTCCTGGCAAAGAATGCCCTCCCACACCTCAAGAAGGAGAGGTCGTTGTTTTCGTAGATCACTTAGCCCGGGGCTTTAAGCCGCCCGGTTCTAAATTTTACCGGGATGTTTTAGCCGATTTCCAACTCCATCCACAAGACACTGGCCCCAACTCTGTTACAAATATGTGTCACTTCCAAGTGCTCTGTGAGGCGTTCTTTCAAAAGGAGCCCACAGTGGAATTGTTCAGGGACCTTTTCCATCTAAACCGCCGCACTGAGTTTACTGACGGCTCCAATACGGAGTTGGGTGGCGTGGCGATCCAGAAAAGGAAAGAGGTCACATACCCTCACGCCAAACTGCACAGCCACCCCAAAGAATGGAATCAGACATGGTTCTATTGCAAAGACACCTCCCCTGCTGGTGAGAATCCCTTGCCCGGCTTTCGTCCGGAGCGGCTCAGCAATACACACCCCTTTCTGCAAAGATTGACAGCCCAGGAGAGAAGCAAATATGCTCCTCAACTGTCGAAGCTCAGAGCCTTTATGGCCAACGGTTTAACAGGGGTTGATCTCGCTCGCTGTTGGATATCAAGGAGCATACTGCCCCTTAGTCAGCGCTCCGGTTTGATGTGCGAGTATACTGGCAGTGTTAATGACCCACTGCGACATTCCAACATCCAGCTCATCAATGAAGAAATCACAGAGGCTGTGAACAAGATGCTGAATGAACCGGAACACATCTATGCTAAAAATGGCCTGCTTCCCTTCTGTGCCACCAACAAACTGCCAGCTGTAAGACTTTGATTTTTTTGCTGAATCTGTTATTGATATATCTGGTCATTGTTTAATATCAGTGTCTATGTAATCAGGGCAATGATCCATTTTGGATCAAGAAACTGCCGCAGGAGAAACCAGAAAAACCAGACAAACCGGAAAGAGCAACCCGGCAAAAGACTAAAGTTGTGAAGAAGACTGCCCATAGGAAAAGAACCACTGCATCCTCTAATCCGGCCCCTGATGATGATGTGGATAATCCGGACCTTGAGGTAGAGGTAATTATTCTCATGCGTCTTATTGATGATATTTGTCAGGATGATGCCGAAGCCAGCCACGCTGATGCTGCAGAGGTAATTATTCTCTCTTCCGATTCAGAACCTTTGCCTTCACTAAAAATCCGTCAGGCAAACCGGAAAGTTAAATTTTCTCGTCCTCTTGCTTATTTGGATCCCAAATTTCTTATGAAGACCCAACAGCACGAAGCTCGTCGCACAACCCGACACAGCGGCCAGGTAGTTACCTCCGCCGGTTTACCAAACGGTCTGGTTCGGAAACGCCGTTCAGAGGTCTCTAATTTGCTTGTCAGTGCTTGTCCTAAAGCGGGCTGATTTCATCAACCTCTTAATCCATCTGACTCCGATTACCAGGTTACTTCCCACTCATCTTCTGGCGAGTCATCGGCTACTCAGCTGCCACCGCTCAAAACGGGGCTTGGGTAAGCTATACTTATCATAATATTTGCAGCACATCGCCTTAGAACATATGTTGTATTTGATTCTTTCAGGGCCAAACCTAGGCCAAGCACGAAGGCTCGCCTGGACAAAGCGGCCGAAGAAGATGCCGTCCTTGAACCGGGCAAGACACCAGATCTTGAAGCAGCTATTCCTGAGGATATACCCAATGATCCACTGCAGCAAGACGACGATCTTATTGCTGAAGAGAGACCTACTGATGCCTCAGGTCCTATCAATCAGCCCACTAGCTCCATCCGGATTGAGAAATCCACCGGTCCAGCAAAGCCTACTGACAAGCCAACAGCCCCAGTGCAAACCGGTGATACCAAGGACGATGAGGTTGTCATTACTGGCACTGGCCATACCGAGCCAAGCAATTCTGTTGCTTTGTCCAAACATTCTGCCAAGGAAGAATTTCCTGCCTTTGGCAAAGGCAAGTGGAATGCTGATCTGGCGACTTATGCTGCTTTGAACACCCAAGATATCCATTGCGGCTACCTGAACCGGCTGTATACCAGTCGTGACTATGAAGCCGGTCTGGTTAATATGATGAAAGATAAATATGAGGTAACTTCCATATGCTCTTTCCTGCTTGTGTGCTTCAATTCTTGCTGACTCTCCTAGCCCCCAAGGGTCGGTTTGTAATCTTCTTTTAAACCGGGATTTACTAATATAAATCTTAATGCTTTGAAATTCACTAATGTAGCCCCCAAGGGCCGGTTCAACTTAGCGTAGTTAAACCGGTACTTTAAGTAATTGAGATTGCCGCATCAGAATATATACGAGCAAATAGCCATTAGCCCCCAAGTGCCAAGTTGAATACTTGTATTGATCTTGGGACTTTGTAAGCAATTGAAAGATGAAGATCGAATATGCATTAGCCCCCAAGTGCCAAGTGCATAACTTGTTATGTGGTTGGTACTTCAATCCTTGTACCGTTTTGTTGAAGCATATGACTGTCTGCATGCAGGCTGAGCTGAAGACGAAAGAAAGCCAAGTCGCCGATCTCCAAGAAAACCTGAAAACCCAACAAGCTGAAACCTCCAAAGAAAAAGAGGAATTAGCCAGCGCTTTAAGCGCCATGGAACAGCTTAAGGAGAGCTTCAAGAAGAAGCGGGCGGATTGGGCCACTGAAAAGTCCGCTTTAATCAAACGAGCAGAGGATGCCGAGGCTGCACTAAAACCGGTGGCGAATGAACTGACCAGCATAAAGCGGCACGTGCATGCCATGACCACTGCTATCTTTGGTAAGCCAGTTTGACTTCTGAATTGACTCGGCCTTCTTACAGAGCTGCCGGTTTGTTAACCCTTTATGATATTTCAGGGACACGCATTGGTCACTTGGGGTCAGATGTGCGGAAGAAATTGAAAGCCGCCTATATGTTGGTCGAACAACTGTACACTGGTGCACAGCGGATCATCTGTACCGCATCCCACAACAAACCGGCACCCACTTTGATTCAAGACACTCTGATGAAACTGTCGGTGCTTCCTGCCCGGGTTGAAGAGCTGAAGAAATCTGCTGCTCGAACCGGTGCGATCAATGCCTTAATCCGGGCAAAAGCCTGGGTGCCGGATTTTGATCCTATTGAAGCGGCTCAGGGCTATCCCAGCTTGAAGGAAGACGGGTCAGAGTTTGGTGAAGCGGATCTGCGAGCAATAAACCGGGAGGTGCGTCCGCTAGCTTGTCAATTGGCTGAAGAAGTAGACTTGTCTCATTATCAAGCCCAATATGACAATCAGAACAAGCGAATAGCTGCACCAATTCATGAATCGGAAAATCTTATCCCTCCAATCCGTAAGCATACTTACGCTCCCGATATTGACCCGTCATTGTTGATCCATGATGAAGCTATTTTTCAAGCATTAATGGGAATCGACTGGACAACTGTTGATTTCCAGCCGCTGGGTAGAGAAACTGAAGCTGAAGCGGCGCAGGATGACCCACAACCATCAGGCCAGGCTGGTGACCAAGCTTGAACCGGAAGCCGGTTTAAAACTGCTTCTCCTTTGCAAAAAAAAACAATGATCTTATTGTGGGCACCGTGTTGCCTTGTAATAGGCTAGCTGATACTTTTGATGTTGATATGCCTTCGTGCATAATTTGCTCTTCCTTTGGGTGATGAACTCTCCAAAGTACTTTCTGCAATAAAAAATCTTCAAGTGCCGCCGCGGTTGTACCGTCAGGCGGAATATGATGTCTGCATACATGAAATCAAAACATCCGAATTTTTTTAAGTATATGACCAAATTTTTTGATATACATAATACATGCCATCGTTGAGCGTGAAGTTGGCTCGGCCAATGTTGTAGCGGAGTTTTATAAACCCACACTGTTGGAGGAGATAGCAGCTCCCATATATATATATGACGCCGGTTTACCATGTAAACCGTACCGGGTTATAATAAACACCGTGTTACTCCATAAGAGGATGTTAACAAAAAAGATCAAATCGAGCAAATAGTCTCCGGATTGAAATGAACCGTGTTCCGTCAATTGACAGTATGAACCGGTTGAAAACTTTGTCGGTTTAAAAAACGCAATAAAAAAGAAAGAAGTATCTTTCAAAGAAAAGTGTGAAGCAAATGCAATGACAAAACCGTTTGCAAAAAAGGTTTATTTGAGCTGATCAGATGGCGTTACCATGGCCGAACACGACCAAGCTCCCGTTAGGTGTAACTATGGTTCTAGTCAGCCAGGTCCCCAAATGAAATCGTGGCATTTATGCCGATCAAGTGGCATGGCAATGGTTCGGGTTCGACCAAGCCCCCAAGTGATTCTGTGGCCTTAGGCCGATCAAGAGGCATGACTGGTTCAGACGTGACCAAGTCCCCAAGTGATCTGGTGGCTCTCGCCTATCAAGAGGTATGGTATTGGTTCGGACACGACCAAACCCCCAAGTGATATAACATGATGCTTTTAAAAAGCTAACTCAAGGGGTAAACCGGAGGCCGCTTTAGAACAACTCCGTGTAACCACACATGATGTAAAAGAACAGATACCCCGCTTTAGTTGAGGTTCTGGTTTATTATATTTAATCATAATATATACATCATCGTAATATGTACATAAGTAGAGCCAATGACTCAGGTATAGTAAGGCCGAAGATGAGCTATGTTCCATGGCCTGTTGGTCTCCCCCTTTGATGTACGTGAGTCCTTATGCTCTCGAATATCGATCAGATAGTATGACCCGTTGTGCAGATTCTTGCTGACCACGAAAGGCCCCTCCCAAGGTGGGGATAGCTTATGCATATCAGTCTGATCTTGGATGAGCCGAAGCACCAAATCTCCTTCCTGAAAGGTTCTGGTTCTGACTCGGCGACTGTGATAACGACGAAGATCCTGTTGGTAAATCGCCGATCGGGCGGCTGCTATGTCACGCTCTTCATCCAACCAGTCCAAAGCATCTTGCTGTGCTGTCTTGTTGTCCCCTTCAATATAAGCCGTCACACGAGGTGAATCATGACGGATATCACTGGGGAAGACCCACCTCCTGGTGGCGGTTGGCAAGTTTACAAAGTGGGTGGAGGCAGAACCTGTTAGCCGATCAAGTTTACAAACTGGGGAAGACCCACCGCCACCAGGAGATTGTGCAGCACATCCAGAAAAACATTGGGCGGGACCAGTTTGCGCTGAGAGCCCAGCCGGCTTAAAGCGTCCGCCGCTTCATTTTTCCGCCGGTCCACGTGGTCCACCTGATAGCCTTTGAAATAACCTGCAACAATATCCACCTCCCGACGATACGCTGCCATGAGTGGGTCCTTGGAGTCCCGAGTGCCAGACACTTGCTGAGCCACAAGGTCCGAGTCACCGAAGCACTTAACTCGATTTAGATTCATCTCCTTAGCCATCCGGAGACCATGGAGCAAGGCTTCATACTCAGCTGCATTGTTAGTACAAGGGAACATTAAGCGGAGAACATAACAAAACTTATCACCTCGTGGGGAAGTTAATATGACTCCAGCCCCCGAGCCTTCCAATTGCCTGGATCCGTCAAAATGGATGGTCCAATATGTGTGATCCGGCTTTTCTTCAGGTGCTTGCATTTCCGTCCAATCATTGATAAAATCAACAAGTGCTTGAGACTTAACCGCCGTCCGAGGCACATACTTCAAATCGTGCGGCCCAAGCTCTATAGCCCACTTGGCAATCCGGCCAGTTGCTTCCCGGTTTTGGATGATATCCCCCAAAGGAGCAGAACTGACCACCGTAATTGGATGCCCTTGGAAGTATTGTTTAAGCTTCCGGCTTGCCATAAAAACTCCATACACCAGCTTCTGCCAATGCGGATACCTTTGCTTGGACTCGATGAGTACCTCACTGATATAATAGACCGGACGTTGAACCGGATGCTCCTTACCTGCCTCCTTTCGATCCACCATAATAGCCACGCTGACCGCCCGAGCATTAGCAGCAACATATAGCAGTAACGGCTCCTTGTCAATGAGAGCGGCGAGCACAGGCGGATTGGCCAATTGCTGCTTTAAGTCCTCAAATGCTTCATTAGCAGCGGAACTCCAGACAAACTGATCCGTTTTTTTCAACATCTGATACAAAGGGATTGCCTTCTCACCAAGACGACTGATAAACCGGCTTAACGCGGCAATCCGGCCTGCCAGGCGTTGAACATCATTGATACACTTCGGTTTAGCCAGGGAGGTGATGGCTGTGATCTTCTCCGGATTAGCCTCAATTCCCCTGTTGGACACCAGAAAACCCAATAACTTGCCCGCCGGTACACCAAAGACACACTTGTCCGGATTAAGCATCATCTTGTATGTCCTCAGGTTATCAAAGGTTTCCCTCAAATCATCAATCAGAGTCTCCTTCTCCCTAGACTTAACCATGATATCATCCACGTACGCATGTACATTATGGCCAATCTGCTTGTGAAGACAATTTTGTACACACCGTTGATAAGTTGCCTGGGCACTCTTGAGCCCGAAGGGCATAGACACATAGCAGAAGGCTCCAAAAGGAGTTATAAATGTCGTCTCTCCTGGTCCTTAACTGCCATTTTGATCTGATGATAGCCAGAATATGCATCCAAAAAACTTAAACGCTCACAACCCGCCGTAGCATCAATAATTTGATCAATACGGGGGAGGGCAAAAGGATCTGCTGGACAAGCCTTATTAAGATCTGTGTAATCCACACACATGCGCTAGGTGCCGTTTTTCTTAAGGACCAGCACCAGATTGGCAAGCCACTCAGGGTGAAAAACTTCAACAATAAAGCCAGCTGCTAAGAGCCTGGCTACCTCTTCTCCAATCGCCTTGCGTCTTTCTTTGTTAAACCGGCGGAGGAACTGTTTCACTGGTTTGTATTTAGGATCCACATTAAGGGTGTGCTCAGCAAGTTGCCTCAGTACACCTGGCATGTCAGAGGGCTTCCATGCAAAAATGTCTCGATTCTCACGGATGAACTCGATGAGCGCGCTTTCCTATTTCGGATCCAAGTTGGCACTGATGCTGAACTGCTTGGACGAATCGCCAGGTACGAAGTCAACAAGCTTAGTTTCTGCTGCCGATTTGAACTTCAGGGCCGGATCATGCTCCGTAGTTGGCTTCTTTAATGGAGTCATGTCTGCCGGGTCAACATTGTCCTTATAATACTTCAACTCCTCGGTGGCACAAACCGACTCTGCATAGGCCGCATCTCCTTCCTCGCACTCCAAAGTGATTTTGCGGCTTCCGTGAATCGTTATTATCCCCTTGTGACCCGGCATCTTGAGCTGCAAATACACATAATAGGGCCGTGCCATAAACTTGGCATAAGCAGGTCGCCCAAACAGGGCGTGATATGGACTTTGGATTTTCACCACTTCAAACGTCAATGTCTCCGACCTGGAATCATGATCATCCCCAAAGGCCACTTCCAGAGCTATCTTACCAACAGGATATGCTGATCTGCCAGGCACTACACCGTGGAACACCGTATTAGATGGTTTGAGATTTTTATCTGTTAGTCCCATACGACGGAAGGTCTCATAGTACAAGATATTGATGCTGCTCCCTCCATCCATGAGCACCTTGGTGAACTTGTAACCTCCCACGTGAGGCGCCACCACTAGAGCCAACTGACTTGGATTATCAACATGGGGAGGGTGATCCTCTCTGCTCCATATGATTGGTTGTTCAGACCAGCGTAGATAACGGGGTATGGCCGGTTCAACAGAGTTGACCGCCCGCCTCTGAACCTTCCGGTCTCGCTTGTCCAAGCTAGTGGTGAAGACATGGTAATACCCACTACTCAACTGCTTTGGGTTGCTCTGGCAACCTAACTGTTGCTGTTGTTGGTTGTAACCACCCTGGTTGTTCTGACTATTTTGATTGTTATGTCCGCCCGGATTACCGTTAAATCCTGAACCGGAATTTCCTCCACCGTAACCCGGCCCGAACCCTGGGCCACCGCCGGAGCCGTGATCATACCGGAAAGCATTAGAATTCTTGAACTCCTGCATAATGAAGCAATCCTTCCAAAGGTGGTTTGCTGGCGCTTCCTTCGTCCCATGTCTTGGACAGGGCTGGCTCAGTAGATAGTTTAGGCGGTCCGGGTTAGGGTTGGGTGCCCCATTGCGATTTTTAAGTTTACCCTTGCGTCGTTGGCCATTGTCCTGCGTGTTGGTATTAGCCACAAAGTCCATGTTACCATCCGCTTTACGCTTGCCTCCACCACCATTGCCTGCCCAGTGATGCTGCTCGCCTTTGGAGTTGTTGTTCCTCTTTCCCTTCCCTGCCTTGTCATCATCAGATTCGGGATCCTTGGTACTATCGGAATCAGCATACTTTACCAAAGCAGCCATGAGGGTTCCCATGTCAGTGCAATGACGCTTCATCCGTCCCAACTTCAGCTTTAGGGGCCCAAACCGGCAGTTGCCTTCTAGGGTTAATACAGCGGTGTCAGCGTTGATGCGGTCTGATGAATGCAACACTTGTGAAACCCAGCGCACCCAATGAGTCGTCGATTCTCCTTCCTCCTGGACGCAGGAAGCTAAGTCCACTATCGACATAGGCTGTTTACATGTATCCTTGAAATTGCTGATAAACCGGGCTCGTAATTGGGCCCATGAACTGATAGAATTAGCCGGCAAGCTTTTTAACCAAGTCCGGGCCGTTCCTTCAAGCATCATGGTGAAGTATTTCGCACACGCCGTGTCATCCACATCAAGCATCTCCATGGCCATCTCATAGCTCTCCACCCATGTCTCTGGAGGTTGATCCGCCGTGTAATTTGGTACTTTGCGCGGGCCTTTGAAATCCTTGGGCAGGCACACATTGCGTAAAGCGGGGACAAGGCAAGGCACCCCCAAAGAGCTAGAAGTAACACCAGGTTCGATCGAGATAGTTGGACGAACCGGCGTGAGCTGCCGAGCCTGATGCTGTGCGGCTAACTCGGCCTCCCTGCGCGCTCGGGCCCGGTCCACCACTTCCTGAGCGTTATCAGCACCACCCGCCGGGTTGTTGCCACGGGGTGCTCCACGTCGCTCATTACTCAATACTGTCGGTTCATCCTTATGTCTACTATAGCTCTGGCTTGGACAGGGGGTTTAGTGGATCCGGTCGCGGCTGTATGAGTATGCTTCCTGTTGGACTAAAGCTGTCCTCATAAGCTCCTTGACCCGTCGCATTTCTACTGCCTGCGGCGAGTCACCTTCAATTGGAATGGCCTCCAGCCGTGCAGCAGCGGCGACGAGATTGTCCATTGGGTTGGAGTAATGACCTGGAGGTGTTAAAACAGCCTGAGGTACCACGGTGTTTTGACGAGGCGGGTCCATCTGACGAGGCTGAACCGGTGCACCGGTCCCAGGAGCTTCCGCCCGGTTTCCCTCCAGCGGATTGCCGGTTCCTGCTCCTGGAGTGTTGAAAAGGTCTCTGGCCTCGAAAACCGGAGGCAAACGGGATCAGTACTTCCTCCTCATGACTTCCTGCGACGCGCTCTGGTCCAACATGAGCCTGTAGGCTTGTGCGTCTAAAGCGGCCTGCTCCGTGGCCATCCTGGTGTCCTCAGCTGCCAGATCTGCCTTGGCCTGGGTGATCTGTTCCTTCACCTTTGCAATCTCCATGTTGTGAACGCCCTGATCCGCCGGATTAGTTTCTGCCATAAGCACAACCAATGCATCAAATAGCTCTGATAGAACTTGAGCCGGCGGGCGCACAGGGCCTCCTGCCCCGGCAGCCGTCGCCGCTGCTGAACCGGAGGTTGTTGCTGCAGCGGTCGAAGAATGAAGCGCTGCTTGTGTGCCAGCCATGAATATTCCAACCCGGTTGGGCAGATCAGAGGGGTCCGGAATACTGTCGCCATCGGAACAGCCCCCAATCCGGCCGTCTTGTAGCTGATAAAGAGATTCGGTTTCTCCGGTCGATGACTCGTCATCAGAACAAATGACGGTATCGCCGCGAGATTCTGATCCATCCTCATAACTTCCTCCATGGATGACTCCCACGAAGGCACGCTTCATGGCCGGTTTAACCCGGGCGGATCGCGCACGCTGAGCCGTCTCGACGAGGTCGGTGCAGATGTCCGGCTCAGGGCCCGGTTCACCGATCTTGCCAATGAAAACGTGAATGCCACCAAAGGGGACCTAGTACCCGTACTCAACTGAGCCGGCCTCGGGGCCCCAGCCTGCGTCGTCGATGTAGAGCTTGCCGTGATGACTCTTAGTCATCCGGCCTACAGCGTAGCCCTCGAGTCCTTCAAAGCAGCCCTCCAAGAACCTGAAACCATCATGCGATAGCCCCACGGTGGGCGCCAACTGTCGTGGTTTTGTCACGGCAGATGTCCTAGAGAAAGGACTTAGTCGTGGAGCCATCGCGACGGGTTAGCTTGAAGGGGTTAAAGCGGACACAGGGACGCAAGAGAGTTTATACTAGTTCGGCCCCTTCGATGAAGGTAAAAGCCTACGTCTAGTTGTGATGGAATTGATGGGGTTTCGATGACTAGGGAGCAAACAAGCTTCGCCTATGTCTCGAGTTGTTGTCTGCTATCCTTGAACCGCCGCTGGGTCGTCCCCTTATATACACGGGTGACGCCCGTCGGTTCACCAAGTCCCAACACCGGTCGATATTCGTATCCGGGTTGGTCTCTCCTTATTCCTAACTTACAATACAAGTTTATATACAAATACCGGTTTACAGCTACAAGTCTTAAACCGACTACGGGCCTTAAGCCCTCATCTGTCTTCCTGGGCTTTAGCACTCTTGAACTACTGATGAAGTTGACCCAGCCCAGATAGGCCGGTTTACGCCCAGCAGTAATATCCCCAACAAGGGGCTTCGCCAAAAATTTAAAATCATAGACTTCTATGGCTAAGTGAGAGTGATAAAGCATTATAGTCTGATTGCCTGGTTCGTTGCGCTGAGCACCTCCCTTGAAGGACCCAAAATTGGGGTAAAGAGTGTTCAGATTTACCCTGAACACCCCAGTACTAGCTACATGGGGGCAGAAGCCGACGAATGGCCAACTCTCAGATTTTTTAAACAGCCGCACAGAAGGTAATATTGTAAATTAAGAAAGCGTCGCATGGCGCAAAAGAACTTGTTTCATATTACATGATCACATGGGCATGTTCATTCAAAAATTACATCCTTGGCACACTCATCTTCCACTAAGCGGGAACCCTTCAGGACGCTCTCATAATAGTTCTCGGGGCAGCGATGCTCCTTGCCCTCCGGCGGCCCCTCCTTCACAAGCTTCACGGTGTCCAGCTTCGCCCAGTGCACCTTCGCCCGGGCAAAAGCTCTGTGTGCACCTTCGATGCAGACGGACCGCTTGATAACTTCAAGCCATGGGCAGGCTTCCACCAGCCGCCTCACAAGACCAAAGTAGCTGCCGGACAGGGGCTCGCCAGGCCACATCCGGACTATAAGGCCCCTCATGGCCTGTTAGGCCGCCTTGTGAAGTTCGACCAACTGCTTCAGCTGGTCGCTCAAGGACACGGGGTGTTCGGTCCCAGTATACTGAGACTAGAACAACTTCTCCGTTGAGCTCCCCTCCTCGGCCCGGTAAAACTCCATGGCATTCAGCACACTGTGGGGAAGATCTACAAACGCTCCTGGAGAGCTTCGAACTCGGGTAAGAAAAAGGAAATTCTCCTTCACATGCTTGCTTTGCATATTGAATGCCTTACCCGCTGCTATCTTCTTCGCCGCATCAATCTCCTGGAGGGCCTTGTGGGCTTCGGCCTTGGCGATCCGAACGTTTTCAAGCGCCTGCGCGAGCTCGGACTCTCGCGTCTTGGAGTCAAGCTCCAAGGACTCATGCTTTTTGGCGAGAGCCTCGAGCTCTTGCTGCACCTCGCCCACTCGGGCTTCTTGTTTTTCTCGTTCAACGCGTTCTTTGGCTGCTTTGTCTTCGGCCACGGCCAACGCCTTCCTCAGGGTCTCCACCTAGGTCATGGCCCCTGACAAATTCATGATGATCCTATTACTTTAAATCGAACTTCTTTTTAATTATGTAAACTGGGGTATATCTTACCTTTGCTCTCTTCGAGCTGCCCCTTGGTAAGGCCGAGCTCGTCCTCGGACCGCTTCAGGGCCTACTTCAGCGCAGAGACCTCCGCAGTACGTGCGGCAGCGGCCAGCAGGGAAGCCTACACATACACATAGACATACTCTAATTAGACTCCTTTGTTATCATTTGATACTCTATTCGGCTTTTCTTCGCAAACGCCGAACAAAGCATCAGGGGCTACTATCTATGCGGTAATATTCTTATATTCTGAATGCTTACCTCAAAGCCTGTTAGGAGGCTGGCGCAAGCTTCGGTCAGTCCGTTTTTGGCGGACTGAACCTTCTTTACCATTGCACTCATGATAGTGCGGTGTTTTTCATCGATGGAAGCGCCGTGAAGCACTTCCAGCAAGTTATCCGGTGCCTCTGGTTGGACAGAGGACACCGGCATGGACGGTTGGCCCCCCTTAATGGGGGACCGCCTACCGGAGTCCGGAACCATTGAGGGTTCCAGCGCAGTGTCCGGCTGGGGCCCGAACTCGAAGCCCGTAGGAGCCTCGCTCCATTGGTACCTAGGGTCCAGGAGGTCGCCGTGAGGCGCCCCCAGGATCGCCTCCCCTTGGGTCGGTGCATTTTGAGACACCACCTCGGCATTGTCCGTAGGGCGAGGGGTGGAAGCCGTCGGAGGAGAACCGTTGTTCATATCCAACGAGCCCAGAGAGCCGCTCGACGAGGGTACGTCGAGACGAGCTCGGGCCGGACTGCATAATCAAGATTTGGCATGAGCAAAGGCAGTACAATAAAACATACCATGAAGTACTATGGTGTCCAGACACTTACGATTTCGCCAGGGGCTTGTCCCTGGGTAGCCACTCGTCGCCGCTGTCGGTGGCCGTCGTGGCACAGTCTGGAGGGAGGGTCTTTCCCTTCTTGGACCCTTCGGCCTCCCCGGATGGGTCGGCCTTCCTTTTCTTGTCTCCCCCAGCTGGGGGGGAGAACTTTTCTCCTCCTCCTCATTTCCGTGGGAGGAGTGCACCTTGGACTCATCGGATGATGAGTCTGACAAAACCACCTTGCACCGGAGACCCTTTCGGGTCCCCGCGGCCTTCTTCTTGGCTGTTTTTTCCGGCACCTCATAAGGTGCCGGAGTCAGCATCTTCGTTAGAAGAGCGTTTGCAAGATCTTTGGGCAGGGGGGCTGGGCAATCAAGCTGCTCCGCTGTCTTTATCCAGTCATGTTAATGACATGAAAGCTTAGATCCAGCACATAACTAAACCAGGGCACATAAATACCCTGAGAGATATAAAAGCCTACCGGATGGGCGCAACACTTTGCGTTGAGTCTGCGGTCCTCGGTGAGGGAGGGAGGCATCTCGGCGCCCTTGAACAGCACCCTCCAGACATCCTCGTGCGTCGTGTCGTAGAGCTCTCGCAGCGTCTGGTGCTTGGCCGAGTCAAACTCCCACAAAACAAATGCCCTTTGTTGGCACGGAAGGATCCGGCGGAAGAGCATAACCTGGACCACGTTGACGAGCTTGATTTTCTTGTTTGTCATGTTCTGGATGCAGGTCTGGAGTCCGGTCAGCTCCACCGAAGAACCCCAGGACAGGCCCTTCTTTTTCCAGGAGGTGAGCCGCGTGGGGATTCCGGATCAAAATTTGGGGGCTGCCACCCAGTTGGAGTCGCGTGGCTCGGTGATGTAGAACCACCCCGATTGCCACTCCTTTATGGTATCCACGTAGGTACCCTCGAGCCAGGTGACATTAGGCATCTTGCCCACCATGGCGCCTCCGCACTCTGCTTGCTGGCCACCCACCACCTTCGGTTTGACATTGAAGGTTTTCAGCCATAAGCCAAAGTGGGGCCTGATGCGGAGGAAGGCCTCGCACACGATGATAAACGTTGAGATGTTGAGGATGAAGTTGGGGGCCAGATCATGAAAATCCAGACCGCAGTAGAACATGAGTCCACGGACAAATGGGTGGAGAGGAAATCCCAGTCCACGGATGAAATGGGTAAGAAAAACTACCCTCTCATGGGGTTCGGGCATAGGGACGGTCTGCCCCGCATTCAGCAGCTGGTGCGATATTCGCAGCTAGGTATCCGACTTCCCGTAACTTTTTAATGTTCTCCTCCGTGACGGAGGAGATCATCCACTTGCCTCCTGCTCCAGACATGCTTGGAGTGGTTTGAGAAGAAGAACGCGAGCTTGGGCGCTAGAGCTCGAGTGTGCGGGAATGGGTAAGCGGGAAGGAAGAAGGAGTGGGTGAAAAAAGTAGATCTTTGTCCCTTTATAAGGGCGGAGGAGGCGACGAGTCTCCCCACTTGCCTGGCAAAACCGCTTATTCCCCAGGCGCCGTAATTGATGGTGCGGTTGGCTTACCCACAACCGTATTGATGAGAATCCCATGATAAGGGGAACACAATCTCTGCTTTAACAAGATGTATCAAGAAAACCGCCTTGCGATATGTGCGGAGCTGGCTGAGAAAAGCGGTTCGAATAATAACCGGGCCATGAAGTGATGTCATACTATCAAAACATGTCAGCAGATTGGATTTGTGAAGTATTATTCTCTCTATGGTGGTATGTGGAACTTATTTTGCAGGGTCGGACACTATCCTTGTATTCAAACTCTTCCGCGGTGTATTCGGAGGAGGAACCCGCCTTGCAATGCCGAAGACAACACTGCGCGCCAGACTCATCGTCATTGAAGCCTGATTCAGGGGCTACTGAGGGAGTCCTGGATTAGGGGGTCTCCGGACAGCCGGACTATATCCTTTGGCCGGACTGTTGGACTATGAAGATACATGATTGAAGACTTTGTCTCGTGTCCGGATGGGACTCTACTTGGCGTGGAAGGCAAGCTAGGCAATACGGATATGGATATCTCCTCCTTTTGTAACCGACCTTGTGTAACCCTAGCCCCCTCCGGTGTCTATATAAACCGGAGAGTTTTAGTCCGTAGGACAACAGACAATCATACCATAGGCTAGCTTCTAGGGTTTGGCCTCTCTGATCTCGTGGTAGATCAAATCTTGTAATACTCATATCATCAAGAACAATCAAGCAGGACGTAGGGTATTACCTCCATCAAGAGGGCCCGAACTTGGGTAAAACATCGTGTCCCCTGCCTCCTGTTACCATCCGCCTTAGACGCACAGTTCGGGACCCCCTACCCGAGATCCGCCGGTTTTGACACCGACAATGTCCCATAGACAACTCTTGGACTTTTCCGCTAAAGGAAGTTTTATTGACGTTGATCCCAGTATTGCGTATGAGATTATAGAGGGAATAGTAGGAATACTACCCCCACAAAAGGGACTCCATCATACTCAAGAGGGAACCCAAGTTTTTGAGAAAATATGCGAAGTAACTAAAATTTTGCAAAAATCTCTCGAACCCCTTAAAAATGTTAGTGGGAACCTTCACCGCATGAATATGTTGATCACTCTTTGTAATAAGCGGTTGGATGCTCTAGATCTAAAGATCTCCGAGTATGAAGGGAAACGTAAGGAGCCTCCCGGATCCGAGCAAAACCCTATTAAAAGGACCAAAGACGACAATACCTAGATCTATTCTTGTTTTTATGCCTAGCTAGGGGCGTTAAATGATAGCGCTTGTTGGGAGGAAACCCAATTTTACTTTTTGTTTCTTGTTTTTTGTTCCTATTTAGTAATAAATAAATCATCTATCCTATGTTATGATTGTGTTTTTTATGTTTTAATTAGTGTTTGTGCCAAGTAAATCTTTTAGGATCTTCTTGGATGATAGTTATTTGATCTTGCTGAAAAAAACAGAAAGTATGCGCTCACGAGAATAATTTTAATTTTTAACCAGAGAGAGATAAAATATTAATTCCAACTGAAGTGGATGAATATACAAATTGTTTAGGATTTCCTAATTTCTAAGGATTTTTGGAGTTACAGAAGTATTCGAAACCTACAGATTACTACAGACTGTTCTGTTTTTGACAGATTCTGTTTTTCGTGTGTTGTTTGCTTATTTTGATGAATCTATGGCTAGTATCGGGGGGTATGAACCATAGAGAATTTGGAATACATTAGGTTTAACACCAATATAAATAAAGAATGAGTTTATTACAGTACCTTAAGGTGGTGATTTGTTTTCTTATACTAACGGAGTTCATTAGATTTTCTGTTGAGTTTTGTGTTGTGAAGTTTTCAAGTTTTTGGGTAAAGATTTGATGGATTTTGGAACAAGGAGTGGAAAGAGCCTAAGCTTGGGGATGCCCAAGGCACCCCAAGGTAAAATTCAAGGACAACCAAAATCCTAAGCTTGGGGATGCCCCGGAAGGCATCCCCTCTTTCGTCTTCATCTATCGGTAACTTTACTTGAGGCTATATTTTTATTCACCACATGATATGTGTTTTGCTTGGAGCGTCTTGTATGATTTGAGTCTTTGCTTTTTATTTTACCACAATCATCCTTGATGTACACACCTTTTGGGAGAGAGACACATGAATCGTAATTTATTATAATACTCTATGTGCTTCACTTATATCTTTTGAGCTAGATAATTTTGCTCTAGTGCTTCACTTATACTTTTTTAGAGCACGGTGGTGGTTTTATTTTATAGAAATTATTGATCTCTCATGCTTCACTTATATTATTTTGAGAGTCTTTTAGAACAACATGGTAATTTGCTTTGGTTATGAAATTAGTCCTAATATGATAGGCATCCAAGATGGGTATAATAAAAAAATCATATATGGTGCATTAAATGTTATGAGAAGTTTGATCCTTGATAGTTGTTTTGAGATATAAAGGTGGTAATATTAGAGTTGTGCTAGTTGACTAATTATGGAATTGAGAAATACTTGTGTTAAAGTTGGTAAGTACTGTAGCATGCACGTATGGTAAACGTTGTGTGACAAATTTGAAGCATGGGGTGTTCTTTGATTGCTTTCCTTATGAGTTGCGGTCAGGGACGAGCGATGGTATTTTCCTACCAATCTACCCCCTCCATTCCGAAATGTAGGTCTTTGTATAGATTCCACTATCAACTACATACGAATGTATATAGATGCATTTTAAATGTAGATCCATTCATTTTGCTCCGTATGTAGTCCACCTAGTGAAATCTCTACAAAGACTTATATTTAGGAACGGAGGGAGTATCCCCCTAGGAGCATGCGCGTAGTGCTGGTTTTGATGACTTGTATATTTTCGCAATAAGTATGTGAGTTCTTATGACTAATGTTGAGTCCATGGATTATACACACTCTCACCCTTCCATCATTGCTAGCCTCTTCGGTACCGTGCATTGCCCTTTCTCACCTCGAGAGTTGGTGCAAATTTCGCCGGTGCATCCAAACCCCGTGATATGATACGCTCTATCACACATAAACCTCCTTATATCTTCCTCAAAACAGCTACCATACCTACCTATTATGGCATTTCCATAGCCATTCCGAGATATATTGCCATGCAACTTTCTACCGTTCCTTTCATTATGACACGCTCCATCATTGTCATATTGCCTCACATGATCATGTAGTTGACATCGTATTTGTGGCAAAGCCACCTTCATAATTCTTTCATACATGTCACTCTTGATTCATTGCATATCCCGGTACACCACCGGGGGCATTCACATAGAGTCATATTTTGTTCTAAGTGTCGAGTTGTAATTCTTGAGTTGTAAGTAAATAAAAGTGTGATGATTTTCATTATTAGAGCATTGTTCCATGTGAGGAAAGTTCTTCGAAAAAAAGAGAGAAAGGCCATAAAAAACAAGAGAGGCCCAACAATAAAAAAATGAGAGAAAAGGAGAGAGGGGGCAATGTTACTATCCTTTTTCCACACATGTGCTTCAAAGTAGCACCATGATCTTCATGATAGAGAGTCTCTTATGTTGTCACTTTCATATACTAGTGGGAATTTTTTTATTATAGAACTTGGCTTGTATATTCCAATAATGGGCTTCCTCAAAATTCCCTAGGTCTTCGTGAGCAAGCAAGTTGGATGCACACCCTCTTAGTTTCTTTTGTTGAGCTTTCATATATTTATAGCTCTAGTGCATCTGTTGCATGGCAATCCCTACTCCTTGCATTGACATCAATTGATGGGCATCTCCATAGCCCGTTGATTAGCCGCGTCAATGTGAGACTTTCACCCTTTTTGTCTTCTCACACAACCTCCATCATCATATTCTATTCCACCCATAGTGCTATATCCATGGCTCGCGCTCATATATTGCATGAAAGTTGAAAAAGTTTGAAAAGACTAAAGTATGAAACAATTGCTTGGCTTGTCATCAGGGTTGTGCATGATAGGAGCATTTTGTGTGATGAAGATGAAGCATGGCCAAACTACATGATTTTGTAGGGATAAGCTTTCTTTGGCTATGTTATTTTGATAAGACATGATTGCTTGGTTAGCATGCTTGAAGTATTATTATTTTTATGTCAATATTAAACTTCTGTCTAGAATCTTTCAGATCTAAACATTCATGCCGCAATAAAGATAAATACATTGAAAAATATGTTAGGTAGCATTCCACATCAAAAATTCTGTTTTTATCATTTACCTACTCGAGGACGAGCAGGAATTAAGCTTGGGGATGCTTGATATGTCTCCAACGTATCTATAATTTTTTATTGTTCCATGCTATTATATTATCTGTTTTGGATGTTTATGGGCTTTATTATGCACTTTTATATTATTTTGGGGACTAACCTATTAACCGAAAACCCAGTGCAAATTGCTATTTTTTTTGCCTATTTGAGTGTTTCGCGGAAAAGGAATATCAAACTGAATCCAAACGGAATGAAACCTTCATGAGGATCTTTTTTGGAACAAACGCAATCCATGAGACTTGGAGTGGACGTCAAGGAAGCAGCCAGGCAGCCACGAGGTAGGGCGGCGCGCCCCCACCCTCGTGGGCCCCTTGCAGCTCCGCCGACCTACTTCTTTCACATATATATACTCTTATACCCTAAAAACATCCAGGAGAGCCATGAAACCACTTTTCTACTGCCACAACCTTCTGTACCCGTGAGATCCCATCTAGGGACCTTTTCCGGCGATCTGCGGAGGGGGATTCGATCACAGAGGGCTTCTGCATCAACACCATAGCCTCTGCGATGATGTGTGAGTAGTTTACCACAGACCTTCGGGTCCATAGTTATTAGCTAGATGGCTTCTTCTCTCTCTTTGGATCTCAATACAAAGTTCTTCTTGATGTTCTTGGAGATCTATTCGATGTAATTCTTTTTGCGGTGTGTTTGCCGAGATCCGATGAATTGTGGGTTTATGATTAAAGATTATCTATGAACAATATTTGGTTCTTCTCTGAATTCTTATATGTATGATTTGATATCTTTGCAAGTCTCTTCGAATTATCATTTTGGTTTGGCCTACTAGATTGATCTTTCTTGCAATGGGAGAAGTGCTTAGCTTTGGGTTCAATCTTGCGGTGTCCTTTCCCAGTGACAGCAGGGGCAGCAAGGCACGTATTGTATTGTTGCCATCGAGGATAAAAAGATGGGGTTTATATCATATTGCTTGAGTTTATCCCTCTACATCATGTCATCTTGCCTAATGAGTTACTCTGTTCTTTTGAACTTAATACTCTAGATGCATGCTGGATAGCGGTGAATGTGTGGAGTAATAGTAGTAGATGCAAAATCGTTTCGGTCTACTTGACACGGACGTGATGCCTATGTTCATGATCATGCTTGGATATCATCATAACTATGCGCTTTTGTATCAATTACTCGGCAGTAATTTGGTCACCCACCGTAATATATGTTATCTTGAGAGAAGCCACTAGTGAAACCTATGGCCCCGGGTCTACTTTACATCATATAAGTTTCCGATCTACAATTCTAGTTTACTATTTATTTTGCAATCTTTACTTTTCAATCTATAAAACAAAAATACCAAAAATATTTATCTTATTATCTCTATCAGATCTCACTTTCGTAAATGACCGTGAAGGGATTGACAACCCCTTTATCGCGTTGGTTGCGAGGTTCTTGTTTGTTTGTGCAGGTACTAGGTGATTTGCGTGTAGTCTCCTACTGGATTGATACCTTGGTTCTCAAAAACTAAGGGAAATACTTACGCTACTTTGCTGCATCACCCTTTCATCTTCAAGGGAAAACCAACGCATGCTCAAGAGATAGCAGCTCCCCCGAGGAACAAATGGGCCTCATGGGCCTTAGTGGAGAGAGAGAGGGGCGGCTAGGGCAGGCCGCGCGCCCCCTCCCCCTTGGGTCTGAATTGGACTAGGGAAGGGGGGCGCCCCCTTTCCTTCTCCCTCTCTCCCTCTCCTTCCTTCCCCCTCTCTTCCTTGTTGGAAACCTGCTAGGAATAGGATTCCTATTCCTAGTAGGAATCCTACTTGGGGTGCGCCCCTTTAGGGCCGGCCGGCCTCCCCCTTGCTCCTTTATATACGGGGGTAGGGGGCACCATAGAACAAACAAGTTGATTGTTTTAGCCGTGTGCGATTCCCCCTCCACAGGTTTCCACCTCGGTCGTTTGTAGTGCTTAGGTGAAGCCCTGCGTCGGTAACTTCATCATCACTGTCATCACGCTGTCGTGCTGACGAAACTCTCCCTCGACCTCAGTTGGATCTAGAGTTTGTGAGATGTCACCGAGATGAACATGTGCAGATCGCGGAGGTGCCGTACCTTCGGTGCTAGGATCGGTCCGATCGTGAAGACGTACGACTACATCAACCGCGTTGTCATAACGCTCCTGCTTTCGGTCTATGCTACCTCTTGTGCATGCGTTGGTTTTCCCTTGAAGAGGAAAGGGTGATGCAGCAAAGTAGCGTAAGTATTTCCCTCAGTTTTTGAGAACCAAGGTATCAATCCAGTAGGAGACTACACAGAAGTCGCCTAGCACCTGCACAAACAATCAAGAACCTTGCAACCAATGCGAAAAAGGGGTTGTCACTTGAAAAAGTGAGATCTGATAAAGATAATAAGATAAATATTTTTGGTATTTTTGTTGTATAGATTGGAAAGTAAAGATTGCAAAGTAAACGGCGACAAAAATAGCTAGTTGACGGGAGACTAATATGATGTAAAATAGACCCGGGGGCCATAGGTTTCACTAGTGGATTCTCTCAAGATAGCAAATATTACGGTGGGTGAACAAATTACTGTCGAGCAATTGATACAAAAGCGCATAGTTATGAGAATATCTAGGCATGATCATAAACATAGGCATCACGTCCGTGACAAGTAGACCGAAACGATTCTGCATCTACTACTATTACTCCACACATCGACCGCTATCCAGCATGCATCTAGAGTATTAAGTTCATAAGAACAGAGTAACGCATTAGGCAAGATGACATGATGTAGAGGGATAAACTCAAACAATATGATATAAACCCCATCTTTTTTATCCTCGATGGTAACAATACAATACGTGCCTTGCTGCCCCTGCTGTCACTGGGAAAGGACACTGCAAGATTGAACCCAAAGCTAAGCACTTCTCCCATTGCAAGAAAGATCAATCTAGTAGGTCAAACCAAACTGATAATTCGAAGAGACTTGCAAAGATATTAAATCATCCATATAAGAATTCAGAGAAGAATCAAATATTGTTCATAGATAATCTTGATCATAAATCCAAAATTCATCGGATCTTGAAAAACACACCGAAAAATAATTACATCGAATAGATCTCCAAGAAGATCGAGGAGAACTTTGTATTGAGATCCAAAGAGAGAGAAGAAGCCATCTAGCTAATAACTATGGACCCGTAAGTCTGTGGTAAACTAATCACACATCATCGGAGAGCTATGGTGTTGATGTACAAGCCCTCCTTGATCGAATCCCACTTCGACAGATCACCGGAAAAGGCCCCAAGATGAGATCTCATGGGTACAGAAGGTTGCGGTGGTGGAAAAGGTGTTTTGTGGCTCTCCCCGATGGTTTCAGGGTATAAGAGCATATATAGGCGAAAGAAGTAGGTCGGTGGAGCTACGAGGGGCCCACGAGGGTGGGGGTGCGCCTGGCCCCCTGGGCGCGCCCTCCTGCCTCATGGCTTCCTCGCTGCTTCCCTGACGTCTACTCCAAGTCTCTTGGATTACATTTGTTCCAAAAAAGATCCTCGCGAAGGTTTCGTTCCGTTTGGATTCCGTTTGATATTCCTTTTCTGCGAAACACTGAAATAGGCAAAAAAAACAACAATTTGCACTGGGCCTTCGGTCAATAGGTTAGTCCCGAAAATAATATAAAAGTGCATAGTAAAGCCCATTAAACATCCAAAACAGATAATATAATAGCATGGAACAATCAAAAATTATAGATACGTTGGAGATGTATCAAGCATCCCCAAGCTTAATTCATGCTCGTCCTCGAGTAGGTAAATGATAAAAACGGAATTTTTGATGTGGAATGCTACCTAACATAATTTTCAATGTAATTTTCTTTATTGTGGCATGAATGTTCATATCCGAAAGATTCGAGACAAAAGTTTAATATTGACATAAAAATAATAATACTTCAAGCATACTAACTAAGCAATTATGTCATCTCAAAATAACATGGCCAAAGAAAGCTTATCCCTATACCAAATCATATAGTTTGGCTATGTTTCATTTTCGTCACACAGAAATGCTCTCATCATGCACAACCCCGATGACAAGCCAAGCAATTGTTTCATACTTTAGTAATCTCAAACTTTTTTCAACTTTCACGCAATACATGAGTGTGAGCCATGGACATAGAACTATGGGTGGAATAGAATATAATGATGGGGGTTGTTTGGAGAAGACAAAAAAAGAGAAAGTATCACATTGACGCGGCTAATCAACGGGCTATGGAGATGCCCATCAATTGATGTTAATACGAGGAGTAGGGATTGCCATGCAACGGATGCACTAGAGCTATAAATGTATGAAAGCTCAACAAAGGAAACTAAGTGGGTGTGCATCCAACTTGCTTGCTCACGAAGACCTAGGGAATTTCAGGAAGCCCATTGTTGGAATATACAAGCCGAGTTCTATAATGAAAAATTCCCACTAGTATATGAAAGTGACAATATAAGAGACTCTCTATCATGAAGATCATGGTGCTACTTTGAAGCACAAGTGTGGAAAAAGGATAGTAGCATTGTCCCTTTTATTTTTTTTATTTAGCCTTTCTTTTTTTCATTTGGCCTTCCCCTTTTTTTCTTTTTGGGAAAATGCTCTATTAATAATGATCATCACACTTCTATTTATTTACAACTCAAAGATTACAACTCGATACTAGAACAAAGTATGACTCTATATGAATGCCTCCAGCGGTGTACCGGGATGGGCAATGAATCAAGAGTAACATGTATGAAATTATGCATGGTGGCTTTGCCACAAACAGGATGTCAACTACATGATCATGCAAGGCAATATGACAATGATGAAGAGTGTCACAATAAACGTAACGGTGGAAAGTTGCATGGCAATATATCTCGGAATGGCTATTGAAATGCCACAATAGGTAGGTATGGTGGTTGTTTTGAGGAAGATATAAGGAGGTTTATGTGTGATAGAGCGTATCATATCACGAGGGTTGGATGCACCGGCGAAGTTTGCACCAACTCTCAAGGCGAGAAAGGGCAATGCACAGTACCGAAGAGGCTAGCAATGATGGGAATGTGAGAGTGCGTATAATCCATGGACTCGACATTAGTCATAAAGAACTCACATAATTATTGCAAAAATCTACAATTCATCAAAAACCAAGCATTACGCGCATGCTCCTAGGTGGATAGATTGGTAGGAAAAGACCACCGCTCGTCCCCGGCCGCCACTCATAAAGAGGATAATCAAAGAAACACCTCATGCTTCAAATTTGTCACACAACGTTTACCATACGTGCATGCTACGGGACTTGCAAACTCTAACACAAGTATTTCTCAAATTCACAACTACTCAACTAGCATGACTCTAATATTACCATCTTCATATCTCAAAACAATCATCAAGTATCAAACTTCTCATAGTATTCAATGCACTCTATATGAAAGTTTTTATTATACCCATCTTGGATGCCTATCATATTAAGACTAAATTTATAGCCAAAGCAAATTACCATGCTGTTCTAGGGGACTCTCAAAATAATATAAGTGAAGCATGAGAGATCAATAATTTCTATAAAATAAAACCACCACCGTGCTCTAAAAGATATAAGTGAAGCACTAGAGCAAAATTATCTAGATCAAAAGATATAAGTGAAGCGCATAGAGTATTCTAATAAATTCTGATTCATATGTGTCTCTCCAAAAGGTGTGTACAACAAGGATGATTGTGGTAAACTAAAAAGCAAAGACTCAAATCATACAAGACGCTCCAAGCAAAACACATATCATGTGGGAATAAAAATATAGCCTCAAGTAAAGTTACCGATGGACGAAGATGAAAGAGGGGATGCCTTCCGGGTCATCCCCAAGCTTAGGCTCTTGCCACTCCTTATTCCAAAATCCATCAAATCTTTACCCAAAAACTTGAAAACTTCACAACACAAAACTCAACAGAAAATCTCATGTACTCCGTTAGTATAAAAAAACAAATCACCACTTTAAGATATTGTAATGAACTCATTCTTTATTTATATTGGTGTTAAACCTAATGTATTCCAAATTCTCTATGGTTCATACCCCCGATACTAGCCATAGATTCATCAAAATAAGCAAACAACACACGAAAAATAGAATCTGTCAAAAACAAAACAGTCTGTAGTAATCTGTATCAAACGTATACTTCTGTAACTCCAAAAATTCTACCAAATTAGGACGACCAGGGTAATTTGTATATTAATCTACTGCAGTTGGAATTGGAATTTTATCGCTCTCTGGTAAAAATTTAAAATTATTCTCGTAAACGCATACTTTCTGTTTTTTTCAGGAAGATCAAACAACAATCATCCAAGAAGATCCTAAAGGCTTTACTTGGCACAAACACTAACTAAAACACAAAAAACACAATCATAGCAGTAGCATGATGAATTATTTATTGCTAAACAGGAACAAAAAACAAGAAACAAAAATAAAATTGGGTTGCCTCCCAACAAGCGCTATCGTTAACGCCCCTAGCTAGGCATTGATAATTTCAATGATGCTCACATGAAAGACAAGAATTGAAGCACAAAGAGAGCATCATGAAACACGTGACAAACACATATAAGTCTAACATACTTCCTATGCATAGGCATCTTATAGGCAAACAAATTATCATAGCAAGCAAAAACTAGCATATGCAAGGAAGCGGAAAGAAACAATAGCAATCTCAACATAACGAGAGGTAATTTAGTAACATGAAAATTTCTACAATCACATTTTCCTATCTTATAATAATTAGATGTGGGATCATAAGCAAACTCAACAAAATAGCTATCACATAAAATATTTTCAACACGATCCACATGCATGCAAAGTTGACACTCTTCCAAAATAGTGGGATTAACATTAACAAAAGTTATGACCTCTCCAAACCCACTTTTATCAAAAACTTCATAAGATTGAACATTCTCCAAATATGTGGAATCTAAAGTTGACACTCTTCCAAACCCACTTTCAATAGTATTGCAAACATTATTATCAATCTCATATTCATCATGGGGCCTAAATAAATTTTCAAGATCATAAGAAGAATCACCCCAATCATGATCATTGCAGCAAATAGTAGTCATAGCAAAACTAGCATCCCCAAGCTTGAGGTTTTGCATATCATGAACACAATTATCATTAAGAGAATTTATAATAACATCATTGCAATCATGCTTTTCATCGAAGGAACTATCAAGTATGGGTGCAATAACAACGATCTCATGTTTAACATAAGGAACTATAGCAAATTCATCTTCATAAATGTTGGCATCATGGCCACAAGAGTAGCAAGCATCATGTTCATCAAGGGATATTTCAATCAAATCATCAGAATCATAATTATCTATAGATTCATGCGTATCATTATTTTTTCTTCCAAAGCAGCCGTCATTCTTTCAATAAATTCTTTGACATAGACACTATGAGCATAATTAGCAATATTTTAAGTATGTCAAGATTTTCAATTTCACAGAGAGTAATATCATACTTTTCAATCAAAGAAGCAACTTCATAAGCACCCTTAAAAGCAACAAATTCTTCAATTTGTTCGATATCATAGTAACTATAAACACCCTTTGCATAAGAAGATAAGATTTCATTATCATTAATCTCACATAGGTAGGGGAGGTGTTTTTTAGGGTTCTTAGAGCAACAAGTAAAATCATAAATTTCACAAAGATTCCAAGCATAACACAACAATCTGTTTATTTAATCCCATAAGAGTCTCCCATTTTCAGACAAACGGTGATGCACACAATGAGCATGCTCATCTAAAGATTTCCCATCAACTAGGCTAGTTGGGGTTTCAGCACGAGCGCATAAGGATCGAAGATGATCCAAGTAGAACACTTTAAGTGGATCCATATCAATAGATTTTTAGCAAGCAAAGATGCAAGCAAATAGAAGGCACATGGAAACACAAACAAAGATACATACGGGAAAAGGCGAAGAAAAGGCAAAGGTTTTCAAAAATCGGTTTAGAAGTGGGGGTGAGGAAAACGAGAGGCGAATGGCAAATAATGTAATGTGAGGGATAAGAGTTTGTGATGGGTACTTGGTATGTCTTGACTTGGCGTAGATATCCCCGGCAACGGCGCCAGAAATCCTTCTTGCTACCTCTTGAGCCTACGTTGGTTTTCCCTTGAAGAGGAAAGGGTGATGCAGCAAAGTAGCATAAATATTTCCCTCAGTTTTTGAGAACCAAGGTATCAATCCAGTAGGAGACTACATGCAAGTCGCCTAGTACCTGCACAAACAATCAACAACCTTGCAACCAACGTGATAAAGGGGTTGTCAATCCCTTCACGGCCACTTGCAAAAGTGAGATCTGATAAAGATAATAAGATAAATATTTTTTGGTATTTTTGTTGTATAGATTGGAAAGTAAAGATTGCAAAGTAAACGGCGACAGAAATAGCTAGTTGACGGGAGACTAATATGATGTAAAATAGACCCGGGGGCCATAGGTTTCACTAGTGGCTTCTCTCAAGATAGCAAATATTACGGTGGGTGAACAAATTACTGTCAAGCAATTAATAGAAAAGCGCATAGTTAGGAGAATATCTAGGCATGATCATAAACATAGGCATCACGTCCGTGACAAGTAGACCAAAACGATTCTGCATCTACTACTATTACTCCACACATCGACCGCTATCCAGCATGCATCTAGAGTATTAAGTTCATAAGAACAGAGTAACGCATTAGGCAAGATGACATGATGTAGAGGGATGAACTCAAGCAATACGATATAAACCCCATCTTTTTATCCTCGATGGCAACAATACAATACGTGCCTTGCTGCCCCTGCTGTCACTAGGAAAGGACACCGCAAGATTGAACCCAAAGCTAAGCACTTCTCCCATTGCAAGAAATATCAATCTAGTAGGCCAAACCAAACTGATAATTCGAAGAGACTTGCAAAGATATTAAATCACACATATAAGAATTCGAAGAAAAATCAAATATTGTTCATAGATAATCTTGATCATAAATCCACAATTCATCGGATCTCGACAAACACACCGCAAAAAGAATTACATCGAATAGATCTCCAAGAAGATCGATGAGAACTTTGTATTGAGATCCAAAGAAAGGGAAGAAGCCATCTAGCTAATAACTACGGACCCGAAGGTCTGTGGTAAACTACTCATACATCATCGGAGAGGCTATGGTGTTGATGTAGAAGCCCTCCGTGGTCGAATCCCCCTCCGGCAGATCACCGGGAAAGGCCCCAAGATGGGATCTCACGTGTACAAAAGGTTGCGGCGGTGGAAAAGGTGTTTCGTGGCTCTCCCCGATGGTTTCAGGGCATAAGAGTATATATAGGTGAAAGAAGTAGGTCGGTGGAGCTGCGATGGGCCCACGAGGGTGGGGGGGGCGCCTCGCCCCCCTGGGCGCGCCCTCCTGCATCGTGGCTTCCTTGTTGCTTCCTTGGTCCACTCCAAGTCTCCTTGATTGCATCTGTTCCAAAAAAGATCCTCGTGAAGGTTTCGTTCCGTTTGGATTCCATTTGATATTCCTTTTCTGCGAAACACTGAAATAGGCAAAAAAAACAGCAATTTGCACTGGGCCTTCGGTTAATAGGTTAGTCCCAAACATAATATAAAAGTGCATAGTAAAGCCCATTAAACATCCAAAACAGATAATATGAGGGAATTGCATAATCCACCACTTATTGGGGCTAGTGTTGCACAGAACACCTACTATACGGGTTTGTTGCAGAAAACACCACATATTGGTGTAATACATTACAACTAGATCTAATCTAGTGTTTGGATACATTGACATAATTTTATACAGATGGGTCCCACTTGTAAGTGCACATGTGGCAATAAAAACCGGTCACATCAGCCAACATATTAGATCGTCATTATCTCCCAAACTTGTGGTCCAATTGAGCCGAAACTTTCTCAAATTAGTATTGAATACATGTAGTATTTACTGGAATTGTTTCTCATTTTTCTGAAAAATGTCAAAAATTGAACCAAAAAATTGTACGGGCTAACCAAAACTTCCATTATCTTCAACCCATTGATCCAAATGGGGTAAAACTTTCCCAGAATGGTACTGTAGACATGTGAAATTCACTGGAATTTTTCATATTTTCTGAAATTGTTAAAATTTGAACCAAAATTTAAATGAAACAAGTTCGGCATGTGATCACTAGCACCAAAAACATGGTATATATTGTTGCCATTAGATTTTAGCATCCAAGTATTTGCTATATGGCCACTACAGCAAACTAGTTGTCATGTGGCCAATACAACCATCACAAAATAATATGACTAGTCTTGCATACTTGGTCTGGAGGAGGCGCTCCAGCTCTCTGTGGCCGGCAATTGCATCTACCCGCCACTGCCGCCGCCATCGCTACCAGCACCACATACACCCACGCCGGCACCGCCCACAGTCACCGAGACATACGCAGTGGCAGTGCATCGTGCGGGAGGGTCGGCACACCACTGGTGTGGCTCGGTGCATCGGAGGAGGAGGCGGCCTACCTTGAGCAGCGGCGCTGCCACACGCTAGAGGAGAAGTGGACTGGCCGGAGCACCGCATGCGACACGAGCGCGGAGAGGAGGAGCACCGATAGCACTAGCCGCGCGAGGAGGAGAAGGAGCGGCGGAAGCAGGAGGAGGCAAGCGGCGCCAGGCAGCCATGGCGTAGTAGCAGACGTCGAAGGAGGCCGCGCTCGCGGCCTACCAGACAGCGTTTCCCTGGGCACAGCCGCCAAAGTTCTTTGACTTTACCTGCTCCAACGATGAGGATGACGCTTACGGCTGTGGGCGAGAACTGCTGTGAGGCTTTTTGTTTTTATTATGTTTTATTATATTTAGTTATGTTTGAAGGGGACTTTGGCTAGCGGTTTTAATGTCTAATCATGTATTATTAATATTCATGTTTTAAATTTAAATATTTTTTGTGCCTATTTAGTTTTTCTAAGACCACGCGGACAAATGCGTCGGCCACGGTGGGTGCACCAGCCGACCCAAAAAACCCGGACATGCATGTCTGCTCGGCCGACCCAAACGGATAAAAATCACGTTCCTTTGCATCAGCCGGTTAGAATTGACTTACAAGCGGGATCCATTTGTCTGAAATTATGTTAATATAGCTAAACACTAGATTAGACCTATCTGCAATGTATTACACCAATATGTGGTGCTTTCTGCAACAAACCTGTATAGTAGGTGTTTTGTGCAACACTAGCCCCAATAAGTGGTGGTTCGTGCAATTCCCTCCAGATAATATAATAGCATGGAACAATAAAAAATTATAGATACGTTGGAGACGTATCAGTTTATGAGGGTACATGGACAACACTCTCCCCTCTCATTGCTATACATCACCTAGATAGATCTTGCGTGTTCGAAGGATTTTTTTGAAATTACTGCGTTCCCCAACAATTTCACCCAATGACAAAATAGTGGTAGCGAGACACGTATTCAATTGTTGCCATCGAGGATAAAAAGATGGTCTTTACATCATATTTCATGAGTTTATCCCTCTACATCATGTAATCTTACTTAAGACGTTACTTCGTTCTTTGTGAACTTAATACTCTAGATGCATGTTGGATAGCGATCGATGTGTGGAGTAATAGTAGTAGATGCAGGCAGGAGTCAGTCTACTTGACACGGACGTGATGCCTATATTTCATAATCATTGCCTTGGATATCGTCATAACTTTGCGCTTTTCTATCAATTGCTCGACAGTAATTTGTTCACCCACCGAATTATTTGCCTTCAAGAGAGAAGCCTCTAGTGAAACCTATGGCCCCCGGGTCTATTTTCCATCATATTTCCGATATACTATTTTGTAATCTTTTACTTTCAGATCTATAAACCAAAAAAACCCAAATTTTTTTTATCTTTTATTTAGTTTTATTTATCTATCTCTATCAGATCTCACCTTTGCAAGCGACCGTGAAGGGATTGACAACCCCTTTATTGCGTTGGGTGCAACTGTTCTCCTACTGGCTTGATACCTTGGTTTTTAAATGAGGGAAGTACTTATCTCTATTATGCTGCATCACCCTTTCCTCTTCAAGGAAAAAACCAATGCAAGCTCAAGAAGTAGCAGGAAGAATTTTTGGCGCCGTTGCCGAGGATATCTACGCCAAGTCAAGATCTACATCAAGCCTACCAAGTACCCATCATAAACTATCATATCTCGCATTACATTATTCGCCATTTGCCTCTCGTTTTCCTCTCCCCCACTTCTAAAACGATTTTCGAAAAGATTTTCCTTTTCTTTCGCCCTTCTTCCATTTGTCTTTTCGTTTGCTTTTTGTTTGCCCATTTATTAGATCGGTTTGTTGTCACTATGTCTGAATCTGGGGAGGTTATCGTTGAAAATCTTGAGGAAAAACTTGGATCTTGTTCTTTGGATCGTGAAACTGGAACTCCTAATTATAAATCAAAAACTTTTCGTGTGGGGGATGGTAGTATTATTGGAAAAAGTGTTATTCAAGAATTCTTTGATTGTACGGGATCTATGCCTATGGGTAAAAGATCTATTCTTCTCGATACAAATTGTTATGCGGATGTCATTGTTATGCTCGTTCAGAAATTAGAAAGAAAATTTGTGCACATCCATCCTGCTTTGCAAAAGGTGTTTTACGAATTTCCCAATATTAATCATCCTATGGCTAAAAAGATTGCCACCATCATCCTTATGCGAGAATTTGATTTTATAATACAAGGAGCTAGGGATATTTTTGCTTTCTATAATAAAGATGTTGAACACCCTCCGATTGAAGATATCCTCCATGAGATCAAATCAACTATCACCCAACATGATCCTAAAGGCTTTGCTTGGCATAAACACTAATTAAAACACAAAAAAATACAATCATAACAGTAGCATAAGTGTGCAAACACTCAAGAACAGAAAGAAAAAGACAAAAATAAATTTTATTCATCGATTGCCTCCTAACAAGCGCTATTGTTTTATGCCCCTAGCTAGGCATAAGATTTCAATGATGCTCACACAAAAAATAAGAATTAAAACACAAAGAGAGCATCATGAAACATATGACAAACATTTTTAAGTCTAACATACGTCCTATGCATCAGAATTTTATAAGCAAACAAATCATCAAGGCAAGAAATATCTAGCATATGCAAGGAAGAATGAAGAAACAATAACAATCTCAACATAACGAGAGGTAATTTAGTAATATGAAAATTTGTACAACTATATTTCCCTCTGTTAAAATAATTACATGTAGGATCATAATCAAATTCAACAATATAGCTATCATATAAAATATTCTCTTCATGATCCACATGCATAAAAGTTTTATAATCTTTCAAAATAGTGGGATTAACATTAACTAAAGTCATGACCTCTCCGAACCCATTTTTATCAAAAATTTCATAAGACTGAACACTATCCAAATATGTGGGATTATTTTTACCTAGAGTTGACACTCTTCCAAACCCACTTTCAATATTATTGCAAACATATTCATCATGAGGCTTAAATAAACTATCAAGATCATAAGAATCACCATCACCCCAATCATGATCATTCCAATAAGTAGCGAACATAACAAAGCAAACATCCCCAAACTTGGGGTTTGCATATTATTAGCACAATTGACATTAATAGAATTTATAATAACATCATTGCAACCATGCTTTTCATCTAAGGAGCTATCATGAATCACATTATAATTTCCTTCTTTTAACACTTCATCACAATTTTCAGATTCATGAATCTCAAGCAAAACTTTATAAAGATAATCTAGTGAACTAAATTCACTAGCAATGGGTTCATCATAATTGGATCTATTAAAAAGATTAGCAAGTGGATGAGCATCCATATCAATTGATTTTTAGCAAGCGAAGATGCAAGCAAATAGAAGACACATGGCAACACGAGCAAACATGAGATCTGACAAGAAAACGGCAAACGAAAACGAGAGGCAAATGACAAATAATGTAAATTGCAAGGAGATGAGATTTGTGATTAGGAACCTGGTGGATGTTGATGATGTCTCCCCGGCAACGGCACCAGAAATTTCTTTTGATGTTTGCTTGAACTACATCGGTATTTCCCCAAAGAGGAAGGGATGATGCAGCACAACAACTATAGGTATTTCTCTTAGTGATGAGACCAAGGTTATCGAACCAGTAGGAGAACCACACAACACTATGTGAACGGCACCTGCACACAAATAACAAATACTCGCAAACTGACGTATTAAAAGGGTTGTCAATCCCTTTCGGGTAACGGCGCCAGACGTTGGCAAGTAGACGTGATAAAAATATGATAGATTGGATAAATAGGTCTCACGGGAACGCGAGATAAAATAAATAAGAATAAATTGTAGCAAGGTATTTTCGTATTTTTGGTTTAATAGATTTGAAAATAAAAACAAATAAAAATAAACCGCGAACGCAAATATAATAAAAAAGAGACCCGGGGGCGTAGATTTCACTAGTGTCTTCTTTCGAGAAAAATAGCAAACGGCGGGTAAACAAATTACTGTTAGACAATTGATAGAACTTCAAATAATCATGACAATATCCATGCAATGATCATTATATAGGCATCACGATCATAAATATGCATTGAGATTAATTAACATTTGGTGCAAGTATGAGTCGGATATAAAACATCATGAACATAAATATCGTGGAGGCTTTGTTGGTTTCGATTCAACTACATGCGTGAACATGTGTCAAGTCAAGCCACTCGAATCATTAAGAGGGGGATGCCATGCTATCATACTACATCATAACCACTTTAAATGCATGTTGACACACAAGATAAACTATTATCCACTCCTAGCTAATTAAGCATGGTATAAATAACTATGATCTCTAATTGTCATGGCAAACATGTTTCATTTATAATAGGTTGAATCAAGAACGATGAACCTATTACAAGCATGTTTTGATGAAGAAGATTGTGTGAACATTCATTTTACCTTCAAGACGTCATCTTAATGAAGAGAGAATATAAGATTCAATGTTGATCAAGATTAAGTCAAAGAATGATTCAAGTTGATCAACACACAAAGCGTAAAAGATGTACCGAGTGGGATCAAGTGATCCATGGTATTGTTAGCATTGTCTATTACGCTTTGTGTACTAACCTATGGTTTAGTGAGGGTTCTTTGTGGGTTAGGTATGTTTTCATGGTGCAACGACGCCTGCTGCAACGGCTACAAGTCCGAGGAGAGTGTGACCATGCTCCAGCTGTCACATGATCAGACGGATGCACGGCCTTCAATCTGACGGTTGTCAAGGCGGTTTACAAGTCGCATCCCTCAGCCGGGTTACGGCTAGCAACAGCCTTATTTATTTTGGATGGCAAGTTTTAGTTTTTTTTGTTTATTTTTGTTTAGGACGACAATTTTAGTTATAAAAAATGTTAGGGCCGGAGGGTTTCGTGTCACACTTGTGACACTTATCATTTGGGCTTATTTTTGCTTAATTTGAGCGTAGACCGTGTGTAGTAGCAGGCCCAACGGGAAGGAAAAGAAGAACAAGAATGCCGCGTACAGTACGTAGCATAGCCTGGTATACGTGGCAGTAACTTTAGTCCATTCGTTGTCTGGCAATGGCAGTTTTAGCTCTGGTTGTGCATCCTACTTTCCGTAAAAGAAGCCGGTGACCCACGTCACGGGTGAAGCACGTAGGCCTCCGCGACGGGACCTAGCTAGCGCGGCACGGCAACCGCGTTTTACCCGGAATAGCTCGGCAGGACTTCGCCGGACGGGCACGGTTGCCAGAGACAGCACCGTTCCGGGCACGAGCGCCTCACCCGTAGTCTCCCACGACCAGAGATGGCACCCCGGCGCTTGTTTCCACGAAGCAGCTCGCCGGGCCACCGTGCGCTTCCGCCGCGTGAGCGGAAAGCGTGACAATATCTGTTCACAGTTGCACACCAGGAGACGTGCATGCCCTCGTGCCATGTCCAGTGATGAATGCTTGGATCCAGAACCGTCGCCTTGCGAGTTAGACGTGATGATAATGGTGGGATGTTAATTAAAAAGAGTTAGAAAAATGGCAGAGATGCATAAACATTTCACGTAACCTAGGAATAGACACTCCCATGCCCATCACGCTGATCAAAAGACTTATTAGAAAAATGATGTAGTAGTAGGAAGAAAAACCCCAGCTTCCATCTACACCGAATACGGTTCAATTAATTTGGCAGCAGTAGCAGAAGCATTTTTGAAAACTCAACAGCTGAAGCGTCGATCAATCAACCGCTGAAGCATTTACCGACTCGCCACAGCTGTTAATAAAGCGGAGCGAAACCCCAGGCTCACCAAACCTGTTTTGTTACGCGTACCTGCCCATCTACCCCGCTCTGTAGCTGCACCCCAGACGGCGGGCTCTGATTGGAGGGTAGGCAGCCGCCGCGTACCCGTAGCCCTCGCTTCTGCGGTGTCAGAAAAGCAGCGGTGGGCTCCCACACCACGCCCCGCGCGGGAAGCCCCCGCGCCGCGTCCACCAAAAACCCCCGCGCCGCCACCGCCCCGCAATCGCGCCCCTCCACCCCCGATCCGACGGCCAGGAATGCCCTCCGTTCCATGCACCCAATCCACCTCGCCGCTCCGCCTTCTCTGTACAGCTCACATCGCGAGCATCCCGAGGCGATCTTACGGCTCGTGTCACTACCCGGTTCATGGGCCGAGCGCAGCGACCTTTCCAACTGCTCTCCCCACCCGCACCCCGCGGCACCACGCCCGACAGAGGGGCACAACAGAGGAGAGACGGACGGGCGGGGGGGCGGGCGTACAAATCCCACCAGGCCACCACCCTGGCCTCTTCTCTTCCTTCCTTCGTCTCGTTGATCCCTTCCACCTTCTCCCCTCTCCCCTTCTTCGTAGGGTTTAGCGGCCGCGGCAGGAGGAGAGGTCTCCGGATGGCGTCGTCCGACGACTGGGGCGACGACGCGGCCGGCGGGGAGTGGACCACCGTCACCCGCTCCGGCCGGCCCAGCCACGCCGGCGCGGCCGGGCGCTCCCCCAACGCCAAGCGGGCCGCTCCCCGGCCCCCCAAGCCGGCCGCGCCGACGGTGGGCGAGGTCGGCGAGGGGCTGGCGGGGCTCGACGTCGAGGGCGGCGGGGGCCGGGCCGGGAGGCTGGACAAGTACGACATACCGGTGGAGGTGAGCGGCGACGGCGCGCCCGCGCCGGCGGACGGGTTCGAGCAGGCCGGGCTCGCGGAGGCCGTGCTGCGGAACGTCGCGAGGTGCGGCTACGACCACCCCACGCCCGTGCAGCGCTACTCGATCCCGATAGTGCTGTCCGGGAGGGACCTCATGGCGTGCGCGCAGACCGGGTCCGGGAAGACCGCCGCGTTCTGCCTCCCGGTGGTCAGCGGGCTGGTGGCGGCGGCGGCGGCGGAGGGAGGGCCAGGAGGCGAAGGGGGTCGCGGCGACAGGGATGCGTACGACTACGACTACCGCCGCACGGCGAGGCCGCTCGCTCTCGTGCTCGCGCCCACTCGTGAGCTCGCAGCACAGGTACGGGACTCGCCGTCTCCCTCCCTCCCTCTCTCTCTCTGTCATGCTTGTGCGCGATCTCGCGGACGCTCTGTTTTTGAAGATGCATTGTTCGTTGTTGTGCCCGTTTCGCCGTGTCGACGTCTCACAGATGCCCGTTGCCGTTCGCGCGCGCTAGAGTTCGTATAGATGTCACCTTGCCGGTGCTGGCTCCTGTGTTGCTTTGCCCGTGCGCGCGCCATAGACGTAGGCGACGTGTGCGCGCCTGTGTTCGTGGTTTCGCCTGTGCGTGCGCCCCTGTGTTCGTGGTTTCGCCTTTGCGAGCGTGCCCATACGAGGGTGGCAAGTGCGCCCCCTTGTTCATGTCTCTCTGTGAACGCATTGTGCGACCTCTGGGTCTAGGGCATACCCGTCTGTGTTTCGCTGTGCAGCGGAGCGTTCAAAGTGCCGGAAGCATGTCTAAGCACCATCGTACTTGGGGTTTTGCATGGCTGATCTCGTTTTGGTAGATTTTTTTCTTATGAAATGTGTTGGGCTTGAGCTCTGCTCATAGATTTTGTGTGTTGTTTGCCTATGGTCTCTGGAGTGCATAACTGTCTCTTTATTTTCTCTTTACCCTGTTTTATTATGCCAAAATTTGTTAAGATTATGACGTTCGTAGAACTTCGTAACAGTTTACCTCTTTCTGTTTATTCATTTACTTACCCTTTGCACATTGTATCAGTAGCATTTAGTGTGTTATGCAGTAAATCTGTATGCCCATTCATTAATTTCAGTATCCTCAGTGTGCTTGTATATTCCATTAATTATCATCTTACACAATTGGCAAAGTTTGGTAATTAATCTCAACGCATTGCACTCTATTGTTCCTCATTGTGTCCGTGAGTGGATTTGTGTTGATCTGGTTTACATACAACTTCATGTTTTTGCTTGCCTTCATCTGGACAACTATTAAGTTCTTGCTTGCCTCATATGTATGTACTTTATTTGTGATCTGGTAGCTACATATATCTTAACATTTCCTTTCTCAGTTAAGGTTATGAATTAACATGGTAAGGGTGGGTTTTCTTATTTCAATGAGATGTAAAACTTGCATATCCACATTTTTTGGCCGATGTGGAATAAATGTAAGTTAATTAGCAGCTGTTTTGTGATGTTGCCCATTCTTGATTCAAAATGTATCTATACAGTTTGTGTGTGGTGGTACTAGTATGGATTAGTTGTGTATATTGAAAACAAATATGCATTAGTTTCAGATATATGGAGCTTCCTTTGTGTTCCATGGACTAGCTTCTCTTTTGGCCAGAAAGCAATTTTTCTTTTGTAATCATAGATGCTTATCCCAAAGCTGTTATTTGTTTATGTGGGCGTGTTTGGTTTTGGAATGATTTTCAGTTGAGATATAATTCTGCAATTCTGTCATTAAATAACAACTAAACATGGTTGCATTTAATTTTGTTTCTTGAAACGAGTTTGAGGAGAAGTTGGCTTTTATGTTCTAATCATGTGAACAAAACCTGTGGTTTTACTACTTACCGACTCACTTTACTGTAGTGCATCATATATTTCTGAAATACTTATGCATCTTCGATTTCCCCCCTATTCTGTTGAATGTTGTGTTACTTGCTATGTTTTGTGAGGGTGTGTGAGATGATGGAACCTTGATTCATTTATGTTACTGCTACATGTGGTAGGACTTCATCGCTAATGATATCTTGTTTTAGATTAATGAGGAGGCAAAGAAGTTCGCTCACAAAACTGGACTCAAAGTTAAGGTGGCCTATGGAGGAACTTCAATTGTTCAACAGGTGATTGTTGATTGTATGCTTCTCTTTTTCCACACTGCCTTTTCCCCCATCTGTGATGGCTTCTCTAGCTTTCAAGTAGCTCAGGTGTGCAGAAATTAGTTTAAATGTGTAGGATTAGAAAGATAATTGAGAAGTTATATGCCACAATACTTTGACATACTTGATGTAGCGCTCAAAGGTTATATGGGTCTTTTGTTGCTTGCGTATGTAGTATTACATTGATGGATGCTTATCTCATCTGCCTTTTTCCATTGCTCATCTTTTTATTAGAAAATGTTAGCATCACTCATATAGCATACTGTTTCTGTGCCTTTTTGTTTAGCAGCTACGTGATATAGAGAAAGGCGCAGATATTCTTGTTGCTACACCCGGGCGCCTTGTGGACATGATTGAAAGAGGAAAGATCTCTCTTGAGGCAATTAAGTACCTGATAATGGACGAGGCTGACAGGATGCTGGATATGGGGTTTGAGCCTCAGATAAGGAAGATTGTTGATGGGATGGGTATGCCACGAAAGTCTGTGAGACAAACTATGCTGTTCAGTGCAACCTTCCCACCAGAAATACAGGTAATGTAGTACTAGTATTTATTTTCACCATATCATGTAAAGTAGGATTAAGAGTGGAATAACTGAATGTTTTCATGTTTCTGTTTTCCACAATAGCAGGATGCTAACTACTAAGTTACTAAAATGTTACTAGAACATAGCAAAGTAGCAAATACTACCTTCATCCCAAATTATAATACGTTTTGTTAGGCTATTTTAGCCTACCAGAACATCTTATAATTTGGAACAGAGGAAGTAGATAGCATTTAATTCATTGATTTATATGATAAATAGTATATGAGGTTTTATATGATAAATCATTTAATTCGTTGATTTATTAATCCTCTCCATTTGGAAATATTTGAACTGATATACACTTGATTATGTCTGCCTTGGGTATATTTGGCTAGTATCCAACTTGCTTTACTTTGCTTTTGTTTCCAGAGACTGGCTTCAGACTTTTTGTCAAAGTACATATTTATCACTGTTGGGAGGGTGGGTTCAAGTACTGACCTAATTACACAGCAAGTTGAGTTTGTCACTCACGACGAGAAAAGGACCTACCTGATAGATCTCTTACAGAAGCAATCTTTCACTTCATCTGATGGCAAGGTATAATTTTCTGCCATCTTGGGGATGTAACAATTGGATTTTCTCACTATTTATTCTGTCAGACTTGTTCTCATGCTAGTTTTCTTGTTTGTATAGCCTCAGCAGCCTCTAACATTGGTTTTTGTGGAGACAAAACGAGAAGCTGATTCATTGAGGTATTGGCTATACAACAAAGGTTTCCCTGCAACTGCGATCCATGGTGACAGAACACAAGAGGTATATACATATGTCTGAACTCTACTGTCGTTGCCTAACTTGTTCGTTAGCAGCAATATAAAACTGTAGTGGCTGCATATTATAACTAATATTTTAGTTGAAAGTATCTGCAATGCTATATTCTTGCATTAGTTACAAATTTCATAAGTATTAAGGATATATCTAACTCAAGCATATGTATGCTTCTGGTCATGCTTATGGCTCTGCTTGGAGTATCTGGTCAATATTTTAGCTAGTTTTATCTACCTCTTGTCTTGTGTTCATTTGTTTCCTTTAGCTAAATTAAAGAACAAGTCGTATGTATTCTCTTTTTTTGCGGGTTAAAGAACAAGTCGTATGTATTCTCTTTTTTTGCGGGTTAAAGAACAAGTCGTATGTATTCTCTATTTTTGCGGGTTAAAGAACAAGTCGTATGTATTCATGATTACAGTATCTATGATGACTGTATGTAGTTGCTCCAGTCATGTGATTCACATTTTCCGGACGCTGCAAAAGCTTTGCTTTGTACTCCCTCCGTCCAAAAATAAGTTTAGCTGATTTAGTACAAAGTTGTACTAAATCAACGACATTTATTTTGGGACAGAGGGAGCATATTCAACACAACATAACACAAAGCCTTTAGTCCCAAACAAGTTGGGGTAGGCTAGACAGAGGGAGTATATTAAGAAAGAAAAATTGTAACCAAGACATGTGCTAACAGATTGCTGTCCATGCAAATAGATCATCTGTTACATGGCCCTTTTTTGGAATTCTCTTGACAGTTGCTTGATCAGTCTATACCAGTAAATATGTTGCACATTTTATGTATGATTTGCTATCGACTTATATGCATATGCATGTTTTCTGAAGGAGAGGGAAAGCGCACTGAGATCCTTCAAGTCTGGCTTGACCCCTGTCATGGTCGCCACTGATGTTGTCGCGCGAGGCCTGGATGTCCCAAATGTTGCTCATGTCATCAACTACGATCTTCCCAAGAGCATAGAGGATTACGTCCACAGGATTGGAAGAACTGGGAGAGCTGGAAATGCTGGCAGTGCCACCGCCTTCTTCACTGAATCCAACCACCCCATAGCAAAGGGATTACTGGAACTGATGACCGAGGCAAAACAGAATGTTCCTACCTGGCTAGAGGACTATGCAGGGAAGCCATTCTATGGAGGGTCAAGCTTCGGCGGAAGAGGTCGAAGGTCCAATGGCGATGGTGGCAGCAGCTCTGGTGGCAGAGATTATCGCGGTGGCAGCGACTATTCTGGCTACTCTGGCGGTGGTGGCGGTGGCAGGAGCTACTCTGGTGTTGGTGGTGACCGCTACTCCAGTGGCAGCGGTGGTGACCGCTATTCTGGTGGCGGCGGGGGTGGTGACCGCTACTCCGGCGGCAGGAGCTACTCTGGTGGTGGTGGTGGTGACCGCTATTCCGGTGGCGGTGGTGGTGACTGTTACTCCGGTGGCGGTGGTGGTGACCGCTACTCCGGTGGCGGCGGTGGTGACCGCTACTCCGGTGGCGGTGGTGACCGCTACTCCGGTGGTGGTGGTGGTGACCGCTACTCCCGTGGTGGTGGTGACCGTTACTCCGGCGGCGGCGGCGGTGGCAGGAGCTTCTCTGGTGCTGGTGGTGGCGGTGACAGCTACTCGGGCGGTGGCGGAGATAGGAGCTACTCTGGTGGTGACAGCTACTCCGGCGGCGGTGGCAAGAGCTACTCCGGTGGTGGTGGTGGTGGCAGATACTCCAGTGGCGGGGGCTCCTCAAGGGCAAGCGATCCACCTCCACGCTACTACCCATCCCACCCCATGGGCACGTCAAACATCAGCGCCTCTGGCTGGGACTAGCCGCGTAGCACCCTCACTTCTCGGCGGTGCGCACACCGTATATATCATCACTATCTAAATTATATACGTAGCGGAACCAAATCGCGCGTGGCACAATTGATCTGAGCTCGGTGCCTGCTCGTCCTTTTGCCTTGTTGATGGTGCACAGAGGGGGTAGGGATGCAAATGTTTTGCTGGGAAAATGGGATTTCACATGGATGTGGTGGTGCTGATCAGACTCCACTTGGTGCTTAAAACTTGTTGGCTATATTACTGTAAGTGGCACGCAACACTGCCGGTTTGCTTTTGAAGGATGGTTTTAAGATCGACGTCGCTCTGTGTCTTCTTGTGGCTGGAGTCTTTTTCTGATCACTGGCATTTCGCATGGTAAGAATGTTGTGTGTTGCGGTTATGTCTAGTTCGCCTACATTGTCATTGTTTTAAACTTTGCTTGTGGTGTCCCTTTGTTGAAGAGGTCGGTGTTGAAAAAGTTTGCAGTTTGATTCTGGGCATCAACTGTGTGCAGCGTTCTGTAGTTCGCACCCAGTTTCTGTCGGCTGCCACATCTGTTTCTGCTCTGGGACGCCGTTAGAGATAGAGCTGTGCTCTGTTGGCAAAACTTTGAGCTGTGTATTGTTGGCATCAGATTAGGCGGCGATCTCTTTTGGTGACCAGGAATTAACAGATACTCCCTTCCTTTTTAAATGTCTTTTTAGAAATTTCAATACAAACTACGTATGGATGTATACATGCGTATTTTAGAGTGTAGATTCACTTATTTTGCTTTGTATGTACTCCCTCATTGGAATTAGGGCCGCAAATGAGTCGAGTTCGAATGAGTTGGACTAGGCTCAGCTCAATTCATACTAAAATTCAAGCGAGCTCAAAATGAACGAAGCTCAAGGGTGAGCTAGTTTGTAACGATCTCGAGTCGATCTTGAGCTAGTTTTGAGCTAAATAAGATGAGTTTATAAACAATTTAAGGAAAATTTTACAACAGGATAAGCCACAACATAGAAAAAAAACTAAAATATAACTTATTCTATCTTAACTGAAGACTAGTATTTAATAACGCAAGAGATCATGATGAGCTAGGAAGAGAAGAAAATGAAGGTGAGTCTGCTCTCAAATTTTGGCCTAAATTTTCCATGTTTAATTTCCTTGTTTGCTAGTAGGTAAATGGAGAATAAAATCATACACAACATATATGGCAATAGATCATGATCTAAGTCCTTGTAATAGACATGAAGATTATTTAATATACTTATATGATATCGAGCTATCGAGTTAAAATCGAGCGAGCCAATGCTAGCTCAAGATCAACTTGTTTCTCGGTTGAGCTACATAAAGTGTTCATACTCAGCTCATTTCTTTTCGAGTCGACCTCGAGTCGAGCCAAATTACGAGTCGATCTTGAGCGACTCACGAGCCTCGAGCTTCTCTTGCAGTCCTAGTTTTCTCAGGGACTCGTGTTTATCTGACCCAGCATTTCTCCCGGTAACCAATCTGACCTTTCACTTGTGGATGCAGAAGAGCTGTGCCCATGAGAGTGGATTTTCTACCATGCACGGGACCTCTCGTGCATGCATCCATCACATTTTTCATTGATGTGTGGGACCATTCTTATAGTATTTTCTCTCGCCTAACAAACATTCACATGTTAATCTGTACTGACTAAGTTTCATTCAAATAAATAAATGCCTAATGCATGTTGAAATAAAAGTTTGTTTTACATTCTGTTTGCACAATTGTGTTTTATTACAAAGTCTTTAAAACAAGACTAATACTGAATATATTTTCAGAAATTAAATTTTGACAACTAAATCACCATGCTTCGAACTTGTTCCATACATATTTATTAATTCCATGTGGAAAATTTAATAATGTATTTCATAAAAAAAATTATCTTATTGTTTCACTATGGCTCCCCATGTTCCGTTGCATTTCATAACGATACATTGTGTGTCAATGTGTATCAAACTGATTCTTAGTAATCTAAAAGTTTGTAAATATTAATATATTTTATTGCAACAAAACTTTGACCTTATCTAGTGTTTAACAAAACATGGCATAGCTATGTGTACTTTTATAGTGTTTCACTATGTTTTAGAATTTTAATTTTAAAATTTATTGAAATATATTCAAAAGTGGTCTCATTTCAAAAGTCTCGTCGTCAAAAACACAAATATAAAAACGGATCATAAATTGCTTTTGGTTCAAAAAACAAATTAGATTTGAACTTGGAAATAAAATGAAAAAACATGGGATGGTGGAGCATAGGTGGAACAATGTACTTGCATGTGATGAGAGAAAGAACTAACTAACTGCCAGCAGTATAAATGCATGGCATCGGATCTCTAAGCAAACCAACGCCTCATGCATGCGCGGTAGCTCCCTTGCATGGGAGATTAGCTTTTCTCCCGTGCCCACCCCGTAGCTAGGGGTGGACTAACGAGCAGCTCGACTCGTTAAGCTCGTGCTCGTTAAGGCTCGGCTCGTTAAGCTCGTTAATATTAACGAGCAGAAAATCCTACTCGGCTCGGCTCGTTTGAAGCTCGTTAAGCTCGTAAGCGCTCGCGATCGCTCGTTAACAGATTATGATGTGTTACGATATACATGATGAATGTGTATGTGTGGTTTTCAATATGAAATATGGTAACTACAAAAAAATTACAGTAGCTTGTTGCCTCACATGTCGATTAGATTGAATAGATGCGCTGGGGTGCTACAAAAAATTTGTCACGTAAGATGAAAATATGTGTTGTGTTGTTACTAACGAGCTTAACAAGCTACTCGTAAAACTCGTTAGCTCGCTCGTTAAGCTTAACAAGCTAAACTCAATGATTGACTCTGTTCGTTAAGGAGCGAGCTACGAGCTTAACAACTGAACTATCGAACGTTCCTTAAGTTCGCGAACTACGAGCTTTTGGTCCAGCCCTACGTAGCATCCAACGGCGTGGCGCGCAACTCAATTCAAGCGATAGGCCTTTTATTTTCAGTGGCAGCCCATCATACAGCCCATCTCAGCCGCTGTCGCGACCCGCTAGGCCCAGTCACCGCCACCCCAGGCCCTCTGCCCCTCCCCGTTCCCCTCGTCGCCTCCTTCTCGACGAGTCCCCACCCCACCCGACCTGCGCACCGTGCCGGCGAAGTTGCCGCCGGATCCCGCGGCGACGACGGCAGAACCAGCGCTCCGCTTCCGCTCCTCAGGCCACTCGCTCTCCCCTGCTTGAATCGCCGTGCCGCATTACTTTCACAGTGAGTTCCGCCAATCTCTCCTTGGGGTAATTCCGGATGTATGTAGACATATTTTAGAGTGTAGATTCACTTATTTTGCTTCGTATGTAGTCACTTGTTGGAATCTCTAAAAAGACTTACATTTAGGAACGGAGGGAGTAGAATCGGAGATTGATTTGGGCATGTTTGTAGCGTTTTGGACCTGCAGGAATTGCCATATTCGTGTTACTGCGAATCGAGCCAATTGCGTTACAAATTGGTGGGGAAGTGGCATATGGGTTGGGCTGCAGATTGAAGGCTGAAAATGTTCTGGGCGGAGAACTGATCACTTAAAACTTCATGCACATATTACCCATTGATACTATTTGTGTTTTGCTATTGGGGGTACAGTACTTGCTCCCATCAGGCTCCACTCCTTGTCTCCTTTTTGAAATGACATGGAGGTCATTGGCATTTTATGAAGTTGGTCTGAATCTGAACTTCCCTTTGCTGCGAAAATGACTGAACTATGTATATAAGCAAAACATAAATTTTGTTTAACTTGCTTCCTGGATATAAGCAAAACAGGAATATCAACATAGTAGGTTCAACCAAGACAGAAACATCAATGAACGCGTATTCTCAGAAAGAAAAAGCCACACCGTCAACAATCGTGCATTGATGATAAGTTCTTACGATGCAGACTAGCATGGCTTTTGCACAAATGATTGTATTATGGATTATGACACTACATAATCTGGCAATAGTGTGGTAGAATATGAAATTCAGTATAGGTATACAAGAAGCTCATGCAGTTCTTGATTACATGGATACACATCATAGACATCGTGTGTTGGATCCAAGAATAAGCATACAAGTGGCTCATGCAGTTCCTGATTTACATGGACACACTTCATAGATATCTTGTTTTGGATCCAATAACCATCATCAATGCTGTATCAAATACCAAACTCTCTGTCCAGTTGGTAGAATACTACTGCATTATTCCACTGGCTTCATCAACTGAAAGAAGCATCTGCACAGCATTTTCCATCGTGGGTCTTTTTCTACTATCTTCTTCTACGCATGAGACAGCCAGCTTGACCATTGTTCTTGCTTGCAGGTTATTGAACTGGCGGTTCAACCTGGAGTAAATGAAGTCATCGATCCATAACTGTTTGCTACCATCCAGCATCAGATTTTCTGCAAGCATCCTAATGACCCTTCGAAGGACCATTTCCACTTCTTCATCAACATTTCCACTTCTTCATCAACCTTTGCTGTTATTGGGAGGCTAGAAACCCACTCAGGAGCTATATAACCTCTAGTTCCATGGATCCACGATACATTTTTGTTGGATCCATGATGTAGGGTAGAACCCTAATCGCCCGATCTTTCACGAAAGGTGCGGATCCCGCGAAGAACACGAGGAACACAAAGAGGGAAACGAGGGAAAACGAGGGAAAACACAAGGGGAAACACAAGAGGAACACTCAAACTAACAAGAACAAGTCACACATGTGCTAGATCCTCGGATACATAGAACGATACACGAATCCACGGACAACTAAGGACGATACAAGGGTAGCCGGTCTTCTCCGTGAGGAGGTCTTGAAGTTCTTCTCTGAAAGGAGGTCTTAAATCCAAAGGGATCTTCTCCGAAGAGGCCGCGGTCTCTCACGAGGAGTAGATCCGATGTGGATGAGCGAAGCTCTATCTCTAAGTATGAGCTAAACCAACGCTAACCCTAACTAGAAGGAGGTGGGGGAGTATATATAGTCTAAGCCACGAAGGGGTAAGTGGGAAAGAGGGATACATGGGCCCTTGGCCCGTTCACTGTGCGCAGACAGGCACCGGATGTCCGGGGCTTCGCGACGGGCCGGATGTCGGGCTGGGAGGCCGGATGTCCGGGCTGGCCTGGGTCTTCCAGACGCATTCGGTGATGGAGGGGCCGGATTTCCGGGCGAAGGGGCCGGAAGTCCGGGGCTTCGGGAGAAGCCGGATGTCCGGGGTGATGGCCGGATGTCCGGGCGGCGCTGGACCTTTGCGGTGCTCCCTGGATGGCCGATGCCGGATTTCCGGGGCTCGGGCCGGATGTCCGGGCTGGGGCCGGATGTCCGGCCGTTGTAGCAGCTGGCCCTTCTTCCTTCTCCTTCCTTCACTTCCGTGCACGCTTGGCCTTGGTCCTTGGGCTCTCCATGGTCTCCTCGGGTGTACCTGAGTATGCACAAGGTCCGCGCTTGAAGTAGCATCCATGTCTTACATGCGGAAAGGGAAGATTCAGAAAGGAGCGAGTTCACATTGTGTCCAATGGCGTATGCTCGAGTGTACATGGGGATGATCGTAGGATGCTCCGCATCATCTCCCCTCCCTTGGGAAAGATCCGACCTCGGATCATGATCCTCATCACCATGGAAACGGTTGTCGTGGACGGACTTGTAGTTGGACGAAGTGGAAGACATGGCGCAATCCAAGTACTCCAAGGTGTCTCCGGAGTGGTACACATGCAAAAAGAGCAAACACAAACGACACTCGGAAATACAATGGTTAGCGCACACAAAGTGTCCATCATGTAAGAATGAGTCCGTGCGACAAGATTGAGCATGACAAGGTGCATGAAGCTTATCCAAAAGATATGGAATGGTATGCAAAGCATTCATGGGAGCAAAAACATTCATTATGCACACAAATGTGTTGTGAATATGATCAATGCAACCACGGTGCAAAATGATGTCATAGTGAGACGGTTTATCAATAGCATGAATATGGTAATGGATGCTCAATGTGATGTGATCATGGAATTGATGGTAGGCAATAAGATCATGATGTATGAATATGCCATCAAGGTATATCACAACAAATTTGCTAATGAAATGCACAAGCTCATATATCATGGATGACATAGAAAGACAAGATGCAACAAGGTAATCGTAATATGAGTCAATCCATGCATAAGATGCAAATTTGTCATGTGTATGATATGTCCATCGAGCATGACATGTGTGGGCACAATCAACAAGTATGGAGGTGTTGGTGTACCAATGCTCAATGTCGTGGCGTGAGTGGAGGTTCGAAGGTGCTTCCACCAATAAGTCCGAGCGCTCCTCAACTTTGGAAGGTCCATAGAGTCCATCTCTCCAATGTCGTCCTCCATCAAAGATGTAACCATGTAGACAACAAGAAGGAAACAACAATGAAAGAGTGACCCATCCAATATGCATATTTGAGGATGGCTCAAAGGGAAGGAGTTCACCTTTAGGAGATTCTCGCAAATGTTGGTGTTGCACATCGTGTATGCCTTCACATGACCAAATTGTGTCTCATGACGGTATCGCCTTGTGAACCTTCAACATGAAAGAACATGACAAACACTCGGAAAAACAAATGAGGTTAGCGGAGATGCAAAACCTATCATTCGTGAAATACCCAACAAGTGTATGCACCATGCTCATCATAAGAAAGGACATGGAGCATTTCATAGTATGGAGGCATATGATGTTCATGACGGTATCGCCTTGTGAATCCTTCAACATGAAAGAACATGACAAACACTCGGAAAAACAAATGAGGTTAGCGGAGATGCAAAACCTATCATTCGTGTGGTAAAATACCCAACAAGTGGATGCATCATGCTCATCATAAGAAAGTACAAGGGAGCATTTCATAGTATGGAGGCATATGATGATGCAAGGACAACCAAATACAATAGGCTCAATCAAGCAAGCATGCATCACAAGTAAAGTGTCCAAGTCTCCACGATCAATAAGCATAGATGCAACAATTGGAGGCAAGCGACAATGAACAAAATATATCATGTGAGAGGCATGAACATATACGTCATCAACCTAAGAAAGCAAGGAAGAATGGAACATGGGTGATGCGACAAAGCAAGCAATCATGTGAATCAAGGCAAGCAAGCTAGTATTGCGAAGATGCAACGTACTAGAAAGAATCATGTCAAGTATGTCATGTGTGCAAATGGTGGGCATGAATAATGCACAAGACATATCACAAGCATGAAAGGAGGATATGAGCAAAATAGCATCAATATCATGAGGCACATGATAAACATGGCAATAGCAACAACGATCTCCACCAAGCATGCAAATACACATAGGAGTAACATAATTGTGAATCATGGGTAGATGCAAGCAAGGGTTACAATTGCATGGGAAAGGCATAGAAGCAAGCATAACATGCAAAGTGAACATGGTAAAATGAGCAAGAGAGCGGTATATAGCCCATAGCCGTGTGAGAGCCAAGTGAGAGAGATGCGCGTAGTCGTTGCGCGAAAGGAACGGTGGTAAGGATAGTTCACGGGATCCCAAGTCATCTTTGCTCTCAAGAGCTCGTTTCGTCAACTCTTGGGATTGAGAGGTTGACGAGTATACATGAGTACCTACACAAAACAAAGACAAAGGGAAAATTGTGTGTGCGTGGTAGATGTACACATCATCCATCATGATGCGCACGTGCTTGTGTTGGTTAGCATAAAATATCCAATGCTCAAACAAATGAGATGCGTGATATAGAAACATGTCATCCATCATGATAGGTTTGTTGTTATGTATAGCATAATGGAGACTCAAATTGGGCAATGCATCATGATATATATGTAGAGCATTGTTATTCATGGAATGCATATGGTGCAAGCAATTATGAGAATCATGCAAAGTATGGAATGCATCAAAATCTCCTAATATGTATGAGGAAACTATGGGGGTCTCCTCATGAGCATTAATGGAAACATCACATGGAGAATATTGACAACATTCAAAACAATGCATATTTGGAGCAATGTGATCATGGCATGGCATAGTAGATGAATTGCGCAAATCGTGTAAAGGAAGCATGGCAATATCATCACATTAAAAACAAAAACCAATGACCATCATCTCGTCATCTATGCCATAAGTGCAAATGGGATTGATTTTAATGGGGCATGCATAGTTACTATGTTGAGATTGAAAAGATGCAATATTGGATATCTCACTCATAGCATATGACAAGGTTAATGGATTGTCAAACATGATGTGACCAAAAGAGTTTTCACATGATATCCTATGGAGCATAGCATCACAACTAGGCAACTCAACATGCTCATCATCATATTTATCATAAATAGGTAAGTCATGACATGAGGAAGTCGCACTAGCATGAAGCATGGGAATAGGTGTGTCAACATCATGCAAGCAATCATTCGTGAAATAGTCCACTAGTGGGACAAGAGAAGCACCATCACCTATGTTACCTTTGGAGCATCGCTCATGTGTTGTAGGTGAGGTGTCGAAGACCAAGTCTTGGTCATCTTCATCTTGATGGAACCATGTGGGGGGTGCATCTTCTTCCACCATGGCCATCATCGTCTCCGTTGGAGGTATGGACTCGTCGAGGATAGGCGTGTCGTCATGTAGGAGACCTAGCACCAAAGAAAACACACTCGGGGTAGAGGTTAAGTTGTTAGAAATCAAAATGGCCTCACATGCCGTCTCAACTACACTAAGTGTTGTGGCTCACTCACTCCCTCTTGGATGCTCTCACTCATATGGTTGGTGGAGTCACTCAAATGGCGCTCAACCTCACATAGGATGTGTGGCATGCTCTCAAGTGTGGGGCTAGTGGTGGTCACACTCATCCTCTCATAGGAAATGCACTCAATGTCAGATATGGTGGAGTCACTCATGTCACTCATGTGGTGGTGGCTCTCCTCACATGGGAATTGGGGCATCTCTTCATATGTGGGTGTCGAAGAGATGTAGGTGCAAATGTCTCCATGCTCAATCATGTCGTGGTCGTAGCCGTGGATGAAGGCCGAAGATGGCACATCATCACTCTCCTTTAAGACCAAAGATAAGGTCTTATGTGCGGTCTCGTAGCTTGACTCGGAGTATGAGTCCAATATGGGCGCCGTCTTCATGTTGTTGAAGAGGTTCATGCTCGTCGCCGTGGTCGAAGGGGATGGTCCTAGATCGACCTTCTTGTCACCGCCTTGTTGTTGGAGGCCCATATGATGTGGCACCTCGTAGCTCGTCTCTATGACCGAAGGGAATTTCCCATACTCGGCCATTTTCCTTGAGGGGCTTCCGAAGATGGAAGTGTCGCCCTCGCTCGTAGGTGGTCGCCTTGTACTTGATGACGTCGATGTAGGCGAACTCACGGGAAGTAGGCGAAAATGCCGTACGTCCAAAGGCGAAGATGCCTTGATAGCACTTGGCGAAGATGCCAAAGTGGTGGTGGTAGTAGCCGTAGCGCCATCTTGGTGGTGCTCGTCTCGCGGTCTTCTCTTGTGCTCATGAAGCGTGGACTTGGCATGAAGTAGGGCTTGTTGGGACTTGTGCATTTGCGCTTGGCGAGCATCTTCATGATGATGGTGTCGTTGTCGCGCTTGAGCTCGACGGGGCTCGTCGTCGTCGTGCACATGATGTTTGGAGGTGACTTGCCCTTCATGACAATGTGGATCACGAACGTGATGGTGGTCGCCATGGAGATGTGGACGTGGACGACTTGCGCTTGCATCATTTTTGCGCTCCGAAGACTTGTGACTTGAACGTCGCCGCCTTGAGGATGATGAAGGGGAAGAACGGTTGATCAACAAGGTCCGAATCTCCTCCATCCTTGCATCTTGCTCCTTTTGTGCGGAAAGCTTGTTGTCGATGTAGTCCCTTTTCCTTGCTTCGGAGTGGCGAATGTCAATGGAGAGGTTCTCGATGCGCTCTCGCAATCTTGATTGTGCGCCTTGCATTTATCGTTGTAGATCGAGGATTGACGCTTTGGTGATGTAGTTGTTCACACCGTCGTTGTTGTGGGAGACCGGAGATGAAATGCCTTGCCTATCCATCACTCCAAGATAAAAATGTGAGTGGTAGAAAGAGAAGAACGAATACCAAATGTACCTTGACCGAAGTTGAAAGTGGATCAATGATCACTCCAATGTGGACAAGGAAATAGCACAATTGGTACCAATTCTTGTTGGTTTCTCACACCTACACAAATAAGGCTTATGGTGGAGCTCGGTGAGGATAGTGGCACAAAAATTTAATGCAAAATGTTAGCAAGAGTCAATAATGTTGAAAGAGATTCACAAATTCGCAAGTGTAACAAGTAGACCAATAGCAATGAATGGCACACGGAAACACACACACGGATAGATAAATGGGGTCGTGCAACCAAGGAATGAGCACAAAATGTGAAATCCACGGAAAACGCTCGTGTTGCACAACTCAAGAGAGACGCTAGTACGATTGCTCTATAGGCGGATAAGACACTTGTGCACAACCTATAAGATGCAAAATGTATCGACTTTCTATCCCAAGTATGCTATATATGTATGATGTTCCGGTGGTATGATCCAAGATGATCGGATATGACAATCTTATATGCAATGTGGTATGATGCTATGGCACTTGCTTACAAGCTTCTTTGCTTTTTCTCTTTTACTTAAAAGCTTTATTCTCTTTTTTTTGTATGGCCACTTTGCGAAATGCACAAACCAAGATAGCAATTGTGTATATGTGGGAACAAACTTGAGGCACACGAGATGATATGATACCGGTATGGTATGGTATGTATGCAATGTATGGTGTAGATCACTAATGTGCACAAGTAACGTTGCCGGCAATACTCAAATGGCTAGTCTCGATAGGCAAGTAACGCAAAATGGGCTAGGGGTTATCAATGCAATGGCAAGGAAATGTACAATGGAGGGATACCACGATACCAAGATGATATGGAGGTTACCGTCCGTGTCGATGATGAGTGGCGGTGATCTTGATGGAGATACCAAGATGATGGGGACTCGTCCCTAAGTAGCCGAAACACCTTAGGAAACGGAAATACCGCGAACTCAAAATCTCAAATGTCAAATGGTGGTAGCGGGAATGCGGTGGTGGTTGCGGAAGCTCAATGGGATTGCGGAAATGCAATGATGGATTTTGCGAGTAGGCAAAGCGGAAGTGGAGGGTAAGGTGGTGTACTATACACGGTGTCGGAGTTGAAAGCACGGTCTCTAAATAGCCAAAACACTTTAGGAGACACAACTCACAACACTAACAAAATTGGGTTAAGTTGGGGTGGTGGAAGTGTATGGTGGACAAGCCTATGCGGAAGTTATGGTGGTGGTGGTGGTTGATGAAGAAGCAATCGTCCCTAAGTAGCCTAAACACCTTAGGAGACTCAAATCACTCCTCAAGCAACCACTAATGCGATGGGAAACAAAATTGGTTAGGTTGCGGAAGTCGGTGGTGGTTATGCGGAGGTTGTGGTGGAAGCCCGAGGCAAAGATGCCAAAGTTCCAAAAATTTGATGGAGTCAAGTGGTTATGGTAGTATTTTTTTTGGAAGGGGGATGTCAAGAGCTTTTCAACGAGCTAAAGAACGCGAAAATCGGACTCCGGATGAATTAGTTATGGACAAAACGGTGAAACGAGAAAGCTGAAATGTACAAGGGCGGACATCCGGGGCTCGGGCCGGATTTCCGGGGGCGTATGTCCAGAACCGTGCGGATTTTGCATTCCAGGAGCCGGATGTCCGGCCAGGGACCCGGATGTCCGGCCCGACGAATCCAGATCTCGTTTAGGGCGGAAATTTTCGAATTGGGGGTGGAAATTGATGATTCCAAGGGCAAAAAAATTGGGGGCTATTTTTGTGGGGATTTTCGAATTTAGGACGAAATCAAGCAAAAGAAGGCTAGAAAAAGAGGGGTGGGGGCTCCAAATTCGTGATCAATCTTGCTCTGATACCAAGATGATGTAGGATAGAATCCTAATCGCCCGATCTTTCACGAAAGGAGCGGATCCCGCGAAGAACACGAGGAACACAAAGAGGGAAACGAGGGAAAACAAGGGAAAACACAAGGGGAAACACAAGAGGAACACTCAAACTAACAAGAACAAGTCACACATGTGCTAGATCCTCGGATACATAGAACGATACACGAATCCACGGACAACTAAGGACGATACAAGGGTAGCCGGTCTTCTCCGTGAGGAGGTCTTGAATCCAGAGGGATCTTCTTCGAAGAGGCCGCGGTCTCTCACGAGGAGTAGATCCGATGTAGATGAGCGAAGCTCTATCTCTAAGTATGAGCTAAACCAACGCTAACCCTAACTAGGAGGTGGGGGAGTATATATAGTCTAAGCCACGAAGGGGTAAGTGGGAAAGAGGGATACATGGGCCCTTGGCCCGTTCACTGTGCGCAGACAGGCGCCGGATGTCCGGGCTGGGGGCCGGATGTCCGGGGCTTCGTGACGGGCCGGATGTCCGGGCTGGGTGGCCGGATGTCCGGGCTGGCCTGGGTCTTCCAGACGCATTCGGTGATGGAGGGGCCGGATTTCCGGGCGAAGGGGCCGGAAGTCCGAGGCTTCGGGAGGAGCCGGATGTCCGGGATGATGGCCGGATGTCCGGGCGGCGCTGGACCTTTGCGGTGCTCCCTGGATGGCCGATGCCGGATTTCCGGGGCTGGGGCCGGATGTTCGGCCGCTGTAGCAGCTGGCCCTTCTTCCTTCTCCTTCCTTCACTTCCGTGCACGTTTGGCCTTGGTCCTTGGGCTCTTTATGGTCTCCTCGGGTGTACCTGAGTATGCACAAGGTCCGCGCTTGAAGTAGCATCCATGTCTTACATGTGGAAAGAGAAGATTCAGAAAGGAGCGAGTTCACCTTGTGTCCAATGACGTATGTTCGAGTGTACATGGGGATGATCGTAGAATGCTCCGCATCAATCCACCCCTATTCAGAAGTTTTGCAAGGCCAAAGTCGGTGAGCCCTTCCAGGCATTCATGATGAAGATAAGCCAATCCTTTTGCCACCCCTAGAGCAATCTTAAATCTTTCATTCCATTCAAGTAATATCTGTGAGCCCTTCCTACTAAACAGAGTTTTATCCAAGGAACCATTCTCAATATACTCTAAAACCAATATCTTGTGTGGACCGTCAGAACAGAATCCCCAAACCCACACCAGATTCATATGGTAAATCTTTCCAATCACACTCAGTTCATGTTGGAACTCTTCTTCGTCTTGGTTTATGTCTGCCAACCTTTTCACCGCTACTGCCCTCTTGTCCTTCAAGACCTGATGCCCCCCTCCCAATCTGATACTTGAACTTCTGAGTTGCTACCGATCTCATCTAAATGGTAAGCTACTTTTGGATATGGATATGTACATTAGTGAAGCACATCAGACTTCAACATCACAATAGGATTTGCAGCATCAATATTCATTAGGACCGTAACACGAGCTTTGTAGTTTTGTGTGCATTGCTAGTTTTTTAGCAACCCCATCGATATATATATATATGCTGTCGGTCAGTACCAGTAGTAGGAACACCAAAGAGTACAAGGTATTATAGTTGAAGAATAATCTCTGCATTTATCTTGATTGACTGCACTATATTATGGAAGGTACGCAAATTCAATTTCAACCTTAGAGGGTCATGAATTTGTACTTATGTAAGAAAATAGTACACATAGCCTGAGCAGAGCACTAGATGCACGATCTAACAGGGGAGAACACAGACCAAATAAGAAGATTAGATGTCTAACCAGTGCTCGTACCTTGCGTCTCCGCTGCCATCTACTCCATCCGTTCACAAATATAAGATGTTTTGCATATTTCAATATGGATTACATACGGACTGAAATGAGTGAACAAATACACTAAAACGTGTCTATATACATCCGATTCACAAAAAAGTTTGAACGTCTTATATTTGTTAACACAGGGAGTATTAATTAGGTGTAGTGTAGGCAGACATCCATGTCCTCGCCGTTAAGTTTCCTCTGCTGCTCTTGAAGCCCCGGCGCCAACGGGGTAGAGATGTTGTGCATCCAGCCACAGCTGCTGCAAACGCAATCCCTCAACAAACTTTAGGTTCAAGTTTGGAGAACCTGTCACACGGAGCTCTCTCAGTTTAGTAAGGTTTGAAACCCTCTCCAGGACTTGGCATCCAGCGATCACAAGCATCTCAGAGAGGAACGGGAAGTCCTCCAACACCTTCAAGCAGCTTGCTCCTTTTAAATGGAGGGATTTCAAGCTGGTTGCCTCCTGTCCAAGCTGTTGCGGGAGAGCTCTCAGCTTGGGGCAGCCTTCAAGTATCAGCAATTTTAAGCATGGCAGCATCTGCATCTTTGGAGACAAGGCTCCCCCCTTTCGCATCTCAACATATCCATCCTCTTCCCCTTCTTCAACAAAGGACCATTCCTCCCAGCTGGGCATATCCTGAATTCTCAATGTTTCAAGCTTGGGGAAAGCAACAACTGCATCCGTGGATGTGGGATTAGCCCCCCTGCAGCTAACAAATTCGGGTCCAATCTTTGTAACTGCTGCTGCTCCATGAATTTTCAGATATCTCAAGCTGGGCAGCTGCCCGATTGATGGAAGATGTACACATGAATTGCAATCTCTGAGTGTCAAGTATACAAGTGACGACACATGGGTGGTACCAAGCCATGTGGGATACCGCCGGCCAAAGAATCCATCAATGACTAGATATTCTAGGTTGTGTGAAGGGCTTAGCTGCTCAAAGACCTTCTCAATATTTTCAACATCTTCTGTATCTGGTTCATATGTAACTCTGCAATATAGTCTCAAACGTTTGAGGTATTTCTTGTCTGCTAGCAATGAATGTCTAGTACGAGGAGTTGCTCTTTCCAAGTTAATCATAGCAAGCTGCCTTAGCTGTGAGAGATGTTCCAACTCTTCCAACTTCCATCCATCTTGTGTTTTTCCATTGTCACTTCCACCACTAATAGGAAATCCTCCTAAATCATTGAGGAACTCTAATCTGCCAATACCTTTTGGAACCTGATTTATTGGAGTACTAGTCAGACCAAGGCGCCTTAGATTGCACAATTCAGTGATCGCCAAAGGAAGACTGTGCAGAGCTTTGCACCTTTCCAGGTTCAGTGTCTGAAGGTTCATGAGGGAACCGATGGACTCCGAAAGATAAGATGTGTTTGTATCATTAATATCAAGCAGTCTTAGATGGATCAAACTTCCAATGCTATCTGGAATGCTTTGAATCGATGAATTAGTCAGATCTAAAACACGAATGCATGAAAGTCTCCTGAAAATTGTATTCTCAACACTTGATCTCTTGATGGAAAAAATCAACAGTGTCCTTGCTCTAATCATCACTTTGTCCATATTGGGCAGTGCTACATAATCCTTGTTAGTGACGACTGAAACATGTCTTAGCTTGGACAAAGTTGTAGGCCCCAGTGATTGTGGATCTCCACAAAAACTTTCTTCTCCAGATATATGTTGAGCAAGCTGCCTTAAAAGATCATGCATCTTGCACCAACTACGGTCTGCATAGAAATGGTCTGGTTGTAGGAGGTTCCTATGTATCAACTCATAGTAATATTCTTCGGCTGTATCTTCTTGAAGTTGTTCTTCATGCTCCTCCACATAACCTTCAGCTACCCAGAACCTGATAAGATCATCACGACTCATGCGGCAATCTTCTGGATATGAGGCTACATAGAGGAAACATTGCTTCAGATGCCGTGGTAGATCATCATAACTCAAATACAGGGCACCTCTGAGCTCAGTAGGAAGATTACCCCTAGACCAAGCACTTCTTTTTGCAACCTTTCTCCATTCTCTCTCACTTTTCTCTTTAGTTGCTAGAACACTAGCAGTAACCTTGATTGCGAGGGGAAGTCTGCCACATTTATGGACAATTTCTACCCCTATATTCCGAAGGCTTTCCACATCTCTTTCTTCATCAATGTTCATACTCTTCCAAAGCAGCTCCCACCCTATATCTGCTGACATCAATTCAACTCGATGCACATCTTCTACGCCAATTGCATGTGCAACTGTATCATGCCGAGTGGTCACTAGAATTACTCCTGTTGCAGCAGCATGTAATGGAGTTCTCAGTAAATTGGTCCAGACCGCAGGCTGCCAAACATCGTCCAACACAATGAAGAAACTTTTATCTGTGATGGCGACTGCAAGCTTGCTGCTGAGCTCTCCCACAGTTTCATCTTGCTCATGGGGTACCCCAAAATTCCGCAGGACTTCCTTCAAAAGAGATATTTCAGAGTACTCCTGAGAAACACATATCCATGCTTGGTTGATAAAGGTTCCTTTTAATTCCCGGTCATTATATACTTTTTGGGCTAGAGTTGTCTTCCCAATCCCTCCTGTTCCAACAATACCAACCTTGTATGGCTTCTTTCCCTTGTGTGCAATAACCAGTTCAACCAAACTTTTGCAAGCGTGTAAAGTTTCCTTTCCCACAAGATTAGGCTCCACAAGGTGGCTAGTTCTTATATGCTTCACAGTCAGAACTTGTGGTTTAGGCTGCATATTTGCAAGCTTGAGAAATCTTTCACCCAAGTTTGAAATCTTGTCAAGTTGAGCATTGAAGTCCCGGATTTGAACACCAATCTTGTGACGCTTCTGAATAGGAGAGATGCAATTGAGAAACGGAAGGCCACTGCATGTAGTTGCCTTTCTTGATGACGATGAAGGATCCCGTTCCAGTAGAAGCTTTCCGCCTTCAGATCTCGCCAAGTCGACAATATCGTCGGCATAATACATAGCACCTCTCAGCTCACCAAGCCAGTTATTAACTGCTGACTCTTGTGTTCCCCTTTGTTCGGCATCATCGAGAAAGCATTGTATCTGGGTCATTGTTCGCTGCATTTGTTTGAGGTCTTCTTGTACTCCTAGAATCAGAAGTGCCTCATCCGTAATGATAGCTTCCAACTTCTTGGCACATGATTTGACAAGATAATCTAGTATGCTTGCCATCTGACCAACCCGAAGAGACAATTCCACCGAAATACAGGACGCGGCTTATCCGGCAGCCTGGCAAAGCATGCATAACATGTGTTAGGACTAGGCAAGCTTCGATAACAAACAACATCAACACATACTGGAGTCAGAGATATTTGCTAGATTTCCAACAAACAACATACTGGAGTCAGAGATATTTACTAGATTTCGACCAAACAACATACTGGAGCTATAGGACTCCAGCAATTTATGCGGCCTATAGGTTTTGAACAGCATGTTTATAGTCAATATTAACTCAAGGAAATCATGCTTAGTTCCAGTTCATGCCAATGACAAGCTAAAAGCAGGGAGTAGCACAGTACCTTGCCCGGGTAAATCGACAAGCCGCCGATCAAAGTACGACTGCAGAATGTAGCAAAGCTGGGCAGGGGCACAACTTTGTTGAAGCTCTTAGACAGAGTCATCTAAAGCAAGTAGGCAAGAGATAAGCAGGAGGTGGACTTTGTTTTCCGATCAGGCGAAAGGTCAGTCAGCCGGCGATGGGTGAATGGTGGAGTCGGGCTTTTCAACTCATGGATGGAACCAGTCTTGGCTGGTGGCCGGCCCGGACAGAGACGCGTAGGCGCATTTCTGCAGATGGCAGATGGCAGATGCGATGGGTAAAATGGTAGTATACTGTCGCCTCGCGTCCGTTTCATGAATTTTGGACGGAGCATGTCCAAGTCACCTCCTTAGTGCTAGCAATATTTGTCGCTGCAGTTCTTCGGATGATACCTTTTTCTCTATTTTTATACTTTAAAAAAGTAGTGGTCCTTTTTCTGCCAGCAGAACGTTTCGTCAACCGGTTCTCCTCCCTCCCACCACGTCTCTTCACCAATTTTTTTTCGTCCAACCCGTTTTCAGTCCCACCACATCATTTTTTGCACCTTCCCTGTAGGTTAATCAATCACCTTAGTTTACTTACCTTCCGCACCAATTTTACCTTAATTTACTTACCAAACTTCTCATCAAACTATAAAGTAAACCGGGCGCATAATTTGATAAATATTTATTTACACAATCATACTAATATGGATAGATAAATCACGAGCTAACATACTAAAATATTTATATCCTGTTGCAGCGCACTAGCATTATCCTAGTTCTTTAAGAAAGGTACAAGGGCATATATTAAGTATCACAAGTTCTTACAAATACGCCTTTACAAAAAATAAAATTACATTTAAAATCTTGTGGGTGTCGAACTCTTCTTTCTCCTGCATCCACAAGCGGCGCATCGTGAGCATAGCTCGATGTCGCCTCGGCGAGCAAAGTATTGAAACTCAGGAGCTTGCAGAAGTAGCGTCCGAGAAGTAGTCGATGCAGACCAGGAGACGTCGACAACCGTAATATGCAAAACAAACCGTCGCCCTAGGGGAAAACTCCAATAAGGATATGTCGAAATCCTAAGGACCATGAAAGCCGGCCAAACCCGGGCAGATGCACCGTAAACATAAACTGGTCGGATCCCGGAAGACTCACCGGAGACACGGCTCCACACGCTCTCCACTGGCGCAAATAAACCGTCCGGATTCCGGAAGACTCGCTGGAGACACGGCTCTACACGCCCTCTGCCGGCACAAATCACATCAACAGACACTACTGGAAACTGCTTATAGGTGGGCTCTCCGTAATGGCGGGCATGTGATGGCACTCCATTGTTAATCTGGCCAGATACATGTGGCGGGCGACAAAGTGCACTCACGACAATTACGGTAATTTAGGGACAACTACCACTTTGCTGAAGAGGCGGACCCGCTCCCGGCCCCGAAACCCTCGCCGCCACCACCTTCCCCTGCCCGTCTCCGGCGGGATCCGGCCGCCCTCGCCGGCGCGCGGCCCGGATCCGCCCCCTTCCCCCGCCCTTCCTTTCCCGCCCTCCTTCCGCCCTCGCGCCGCCTCCCCAGGAGGCGGCTGGGGCGGCCCCCGCGCTTAGGCTCTCAGCTCCGTCCCCTCTTCCTCTCCCCTGCTGACGGTGCTGATGCCGTAGTCCCGACTCTGATCCTTCGCCGCGCTGTCCTCATTTCGCGGTGCCGTGGTGAGACGGCGTGGGGGCCTCATGACCGCGTTGGCGCAGGGTGGTGGTTGGTTTGGTGGCTGGATCCGGACCGCCCGAGGTGCGGGTTGGGATCAGGTGAAACCCCTGTCGGCGTGGCCGACACCGGCGCGGCGGCGCCTGTGGGTGCCACCTGACCTTCCGGGAGGGCGTCGGGGGCTACCCTTCCTCTCGCCTCATCGTGTACCGGGGGAAACCCTTGGCAGCAGCGTCGTCATCGTCGTGATCCTTCTTGGAGGTGTTGATAGGTGTCGGCGCTTCGGAGTCTTGGAGCCTAGTGGAAGATCCCGGTGGGCGCAGCGATCGTGAGGCTTCTTCGTTTTTGTTGATCCGCCGTTGTCGGCATTTGTTTCTTTTGCTCTCTCTTTGTCGTTTCTTTTGGGCGTGACTGTGCTGCTTCTGCCCCAGCACCTATCCCTGTATGGTTCGGCTGGTTGCTTTGTATACAAAGCGGGGGAAAACCCTTTTTTGGTAAAGTGCACTCACCACTAGTAGTCTGGTTCAGATTAGCCGTGGGACAGTCCTTCTCCTAGCTCGCCCCACCACTGCTATAATAGTTAGGTATTTTGTTTTTAGTGTTTTTTTTACTGTTCTATGTTTTTATGGTATTGTATGGAAAATGGTTTGAACTTTGTAGGTTTCATTATTTGCTATATTTTAGAAAAATACATAAACTTAACTTTATGTAAATAGTTTTTTGAATTTACATAAAATTTAAATTTTGTTTGAAAACTATGAAAAATTCTACCACAGCTTTTGAAAAAAAATTCAGTTGGTTCAGTGCTCTCGGATCAGGATGATCTCATAGAGTTTCAATTCATTAAAATTAAAAAAAAAGTTCAATTGATTGGCAGAATGCAGCAGCCGCTTCTGGAGCAGCTTTGGAAGATCAAGGCAGAGGTAAAAGTAAAGTTCTATGTTTGGTTGCTTCTTCAGAGCAGAAACTGGACGGCGGACAGGTTAGGGGCGCGCAACTGACTGCACAACAATGCGTGCTTTTTGTGTGACCGGGAGCCTGAAACGGCCTCTGCACCTTCTGCTGCATTTTCATCAGAGGATGGCTGACGTTGCTCTGGGATCTCAAACAGTCAAATGTGGCGGCGCAAGTTAAACAGAGGGGTTTGCAAGGAGACCAGGAGGGCTGAAGTTTCGTATGCTGCTTACACAACTTGACACTTGTGGGAGCAAAGAGATTGTAGAGTTTTTGAAGGCAAGCAAGCTCAACCTGCGTCTCGTTTCCCCCCTTCTATAATGCAAAAGCAGAGCTCCTGCTGGTTTGGGTCAAAATGTAGGTAGCTAAAATTGCAAATTTAAAGAGACGCAGCGCAGTCCTCATGCTTCCGAAACATGATATGATCATTTGTCTAACTTGTAGATAAAATCTCACTTGATAACTATATAAGCAAGAAATAATTTAATTGTTGGTCCCTGTGTTATTTCTTTGCCCGTTTCTCAAAATCGCTAAAAGTACAAGCTAATTGCTAGAGCATGAATTGGAACCAACTTGGGAGATAAATAGGCAAGTTTATAATTGCTATTTTGGCACAGTTCTTTGATTCAACAGACACAACTGAGGGCTCAGCAAGGTTCTTTACTTTCCCCAAATGTTTATGTAGACGCATATTACTCTATCAACAATGGAAAAGTCAAGGTGAAAGAATGACGAATCTGATTTGTGCTTAAGAAATCCTTAGGATAAATTGAGCTAAATATTATTCTGACTCTGAACTTCCTTTTCGGGAGAAAGGACTGAACTATGTATTGTTAGTTAGACAGGTGACATAATTTGTCTTGAACAATTGACCTTGCCTCCTGGATATAACCAAAACAGGTGTCAACGGAATTTGCTTGCAAACAGGTAGTCCTAAGATTCACTAGATCTGAATATTTGTACAGTTGTTTCAACCAAAATCGCAACACCCATGAACATGTATTCTCAAAAAGGAAATACCACAAACGTGAAAATATTGTGCATTCATGGTAAACCACATGGTCACACGAAATCTTAATCTGTTACAACACAAACTAGCATAACGATCCCACAAATATTAGTATTATGAGACTACATAATCTTGTATAGTGTGGTCAAAACTGAAAATTGGCATACAAGTGGCTCATGCAGTTCCTGATTTACATGGACACATTTCATAGATATCTTGTTTTGGATCCAGTGATAATAATCGATGGTGTATGCTATATCAAACACCAAGCTCTTTGTTCAGTTGGTAGAATACTGCTGCATTATGCCACTGGCTTCATCAACTGAAAGGAGCATCTGCACAGCATTTTCCATTGTGGGTCTTTTTCTACTGTCTTCCTCTACGCATGAAACAGCCAGCTTGATCATTGTTCTTGCTTGCATGTCATTGAACTGGCGGTTTAACCTGGAGTCAATGAAGTCATCGATCCATAACTGTTTGCTACCCTCCAGCATCAGATTTTCTGCAAGCATCCTAACGACCCTTCGAAGGACCATTTCCACTTCTTCATCAGCATTTGGCGCCCAGTCTGAAACACGAGCCCCCTTCAGTAGTTCTAGGAGAACCACTCCAAAGCTGTAGACATCAACCTTTGCTGTTATTGGGAGGCTAGAAACCCACTCAGGAGCTATATAACCTCTAGTTCCATGGATCCGCGATACACTTTTGTTGGATCCACCCCTATTCAGAAGTTTTGCGAGGCCAAAGTCGGTGATCTTTGGCTCCAAGTTCTCATCCAACAGTATGTTCTCAGGCTTGAGGTCGCAGTGGATAACCCATTCCAGGCACTCATGATGAAGATAAGCCAATCCTTTTGCCACCCCTAGAGCAATCTTAAATCTTTCATTCCATCCAAGTAATATCTGTGAGGCCTTTCCACTAAACAGGGTTTTGTCCAAAGAACCATTTTCAACGTACTCTAAAACCAATATCCTGTGTGGACCATCAGAACAGAATCCCCAAACCCTCACCAGATTCATATGGTAGATCTTTCCAATCACACTCAGTTCATGTTGGAACTCTTCTTCGCCTTGGTTTATGTCTGCCAACCTTTTCACTGCTACTGCCCTCTTGTCTTTCAAGATCCCCTTGTACACAAGACCAGATGCGCCCCTCCCAATCTGACACTTGAACTTCCGAGTTGCTCTCTGCAACTCCTTGTAAGTATATCTCCGGAAGTGGTTGGTTATCATCTCATAGCCAACCTCAGCTGGCCATACTCCTGTTAACTGCTTGCCCTCCAATCTCACCATAAACCAGCATCCTAATGCCACAAATATTACCTCCACACAGAATATTGCTGATAAGAACCCATAGAAGTACAAATACTTTGATCCACTCTGATTGCTCTTGGGTATATCCGGAAAATCTGCAGTGAAATATTTGTTCTTTGCACTACAGTTCGGAGCATATGTGGGACCAAAAGGCTGCGATTGAGGAATTGAGGACCCTGAGACCTGTACTGTCTTTGGAAGCTTGAGATAGATAGAACCAGGTAAACCTGGGCTGGTTACCCCACCAACAAGGGATGACTTTGGGTAGCAGGATCCACCTCCTTGCCAGTATGAGAAACCTTTGCAACTGCAGTCATCCATGCATATCTGCTTGCAAGTATCAAAGGAAACTAAGCTGCGCTTACTTTGATCATAAGCTATGAAGTCAGTGGAGGGTAGCTTCACAAATTTCATCTCCTGCCCATCACAACTGAGGTTGAACCTCGGCCGGCAGCCTTTGCTCCGGTCACTTGGGTCGATGACCTCGTGTCCAGGGGCGCATGCGCAAGCAGGCCTAGGTGTATACACACATATTCCATTCATACCACACTGACCGTGTACGAAGCAGGTCTGAAATGCTATCCATGTGACCGACCATTTCCGGTTTTCTAGACTGTATAATCTGAGGTTGCCATCATAATCCAATGTTAGCCTCCTCATAACCCCAGGACCCCAGTCAGCAGACTTGAAAGTCAAATCATCACTCCCAAGGAAATACCCCCAGCTATCAAGGACCCCAACGGTGGTGGTACTAAATGGGTTTCTTTGCCTTGCCCAGGTAGCAAGATCAGGCTTTGGCCAGTAGATAAAAGAGATGTCCTGCTCATCATCAAACAGCGAGAGCAAATGCGCGTCGTCGAAATGGAAACTGTAGCGCCCAGGAGCAAGTAACCTATGAGCGGACACCAACTTCGTAGCCGCAGTGATGCTCTGATTGGGCAGCAGCGTATCAGTAGGAGAATCAAAGCTTTGCCACAGAATGACATCACCTTGGCCGCTGACGACGAGGTTGCCCGTGTCCAGCAGCCGGGCTTGCTCGGCCTTTGATGAGGAGCTGACGTTGTTTGCCCACGCGGGCTCGCCGTCGTAGTCTTCCACAACCATGCTGCCGTCAGCGTGCAACACGGCCCGGGATCCCCGGGAGTAGACGGGGCGGAGATGGTTTGCGCTCCAGACGACGGTCTTCTCGGCCGTGCCGGCGAACCAGACGGAGAAGACGGAGGCGTTTGGGGAGATGTTGTGGAAGCCGCAGGTGAAGGCGCCGTTTGGCGAATGGAGCATGCCGGAGCCGTCCTTGGTGGAGAGCGAGGAGCCTGGCGAGAGGAACTCGCGGGCCGAGGCGCGCGAGAGCAGATGGATCATCGAAGTCAGTAGAAGCAGGGAGGTGGAGCGTGCGCCCATGTTGGTTGCAGGCTGGAGGCACTCAGGTTGATCTTTCCTTGGAATGATCACAGGTGAATGCTGTTATAGGAATCCACCGGCAGTGCGCCCTCCAGAGGAAGCGGTTTACTGCTGTAGTTTAATGATGAAGACGGAAGTGTTAGGTTCTGGTCAGTTCCATGAATAGTTTTAGTTGTGAAGTCTTCATCCTCAAGCTGTGATGTATTTCTTTCATTAGTATACAAAGGCTGCCGGGTCCAAATTTCCTTCTCGGGACAAAAATGGCCGGCTTTGCAGCATGGACATGGCCTTCTCTCGTCATTTCCTTTGGTGGTAACTTGTTGTATTCAGTCAGCAACAGTTGAACTATCCTGTGTGGTCTCTGTCTTTCAGGTTTCAGGCTTTCAGCTGGCTGGTGCATAGTCCTGAAATTACAAGAAAATGACATGGGACCAGTAAAAAAAATTACAAGAAAATGTAAGCGTTGAATGTTGATTCATACATACAGGAAAACAAGGGTTTATGGCCGCATGCGCTGCAACACGACATGGTTCAGTCAGTGTGCGCACGTAATGGTCTACCCATTGTTTCTTTTTCTTCAGAAATCAAAACCAGACCATTGTTAGCATCGTCGCGCTGGAGAGCGGAGTGGTCAGCAACATACTCCCTCCGTCCGAAAAAACTTATCTCTCAAATAGATGTATCTAGCACAAAAAATTTGTCTCTCAAATGGATGTATCTAGCACTTGGTGCTAGATACATCCATTTAAGAAACAAGTTTTTTTGGACGAAGAGAGTACATGACAAGCATTTCAGTCGAGATGCTGTTCCTCTGGTGCGTACATGACAAAGGACGGGTCTCGCCGTGTCAATTTTCAACGTGGGACTTTCTGCTTTGCCTGTCACTTTACTTGACTGCCTAACAAGTGACGCCGCCGTCTCAGAAAAATAAAACAAGTGGCACCCAAGGTATGAGATTTTAACACGACGATAGCAGTTCCCTGCACACATAAAAAAAGTGTCAACGTTTGTAACTTGTAAGATCTTTTTTTTTCAGAATAGATATTCCATCAGTCTTCCAGAAACAATCAGCAATACTGAACAACACCATGGCTGGAAAAAGAACCGAATGCTCGAAACTTTGTGACAAAAATAAATCTGAATAGGGGATTCGGATATGGGCGCGACTATGTCTCGCTTGCCATATCTTCCAGAACAAAACATAAATCTCAATAGGGGATCCTGTCTTTGGTGTGGTAATATTGGAGCAACATATCTTCCAGCCAACCCGGTTTTCCATGCCAGAACAAAACATATAAAAATTGACTTCAATTTTTTGAGAGAAATAGTTTCTCATAAGCTATTGGACATATGGCTTCATAAATCCATTGTAAGTTTGTCAAATCTAAGGCTATGAGAGTCGGGCTTAATAAGAATGACAAACTACTCATATTAATAAGGAATTCCTTCTTTTTCAGCTGCCCAATCGCAAGGAACTCCAAAGTTAAGCGTGCTTGGCTTGGAGTGATTTAAGGATAGGTGATCACCCAGAAGTTGATCTTGGGTGCGCACGAGTGAGGACAAAGTGCGCAGGAGAGACTAGTGTTGATCTATGGGGTCAGTTTAGATCCCGCTGGGCATAATAGCTAGGAACCAATGGATGTGGTTGGGGCGTTGCAATTGGTATCAAAGTTGACCCTCACGGCTACACAGTCTTGTGCGGGTCAGGTGCGCGGCATGTGGCCCGTCGTGGCACACGACATGACACATGTGCCATATTGAACGCACAGAGTGTGCCAACAGAGAACGTTTCCGTGGGCTGACGAGGACGTTAGTTCCTTTGAGTGAGGGTGTATGTGAGAACCAGGCTTATATGCATATAAATACAAGAGTAAAATTTGCAATTAGTAGGAGTGAACAAGGAGAAACATCGATAAATTTACATGCGTATCCTATCATATGAAATAAGATGAGAAAAGTTATACGCCTTGTAATTTGAAATGGAGATGGTATTCGGTGCTCACTCCATGCCAAAATATAGTGCATATTAGATTTTTCTTAAGTCCAACATTCTAAATTTTGTAAAAGAATAGGAATATTTTCCAGTACCAAATGTATACAATATGAAAGTATATTTCATAATGAATGTAATAGTATATATTTGGTATTGTAGACGCGTTGATAAAATTTCCTATAAACATAGTCAAAGGTTACGAGGTTAGACTTTAGAGAAAAATTAATAAGCACTATATTTCAACATAGATAGGGAGTAGTTGTCAAACCATAATAGTATTTTTATCCCATATAACTAGCTTATTGAACTTCATATCTTAATTACATTTCTTTGCAGCTGATAGCATATATGGTGTTATCTTTTAGTATTATTTTTCAATTGCTATGGGTAAAGTAAAACAAATGAATTAAGACTATACATGAGAAAATAAGAATATATCAAATCGAAGACTGTTGGCAAACAATGGTTGAGAAAAGCTTCATATCAGTGTTTAGAACAAGTAGATCCACCTTGTGCATAATTGGTCAGGCCAATGTCTTGAGCTGTAATTAAGTAAATCATGAAAAATAGGCATATGACATGATGCTAATTTTTTAAAATAATACATTTTTATTAATTTACAAAAATAATACGCCAATTAATACTTTTTTAAATAATACATAGTCGGCCAGGTGGCAGCTGAAGCTCCTGTCGGCTACAGGGAAGCTGATTGGGTTTCTGACTAATTGGCTTCCCCTAAGCCGATTAGCCAATTAGTCCCGGGCGAGTCAGCTGCTATGTATTATTTAAAAAAATCAGCATATATTTCTGTAAATTAATAAAAAAGTGTATTATTTTAAAAAATAGCTGGCATGATGGGACCAAAATAGCATACCGATGAAGTCAGCCATGTTGAACCCATTGCTGAACCTTCCGGTGGGCTCGGGACTGGGGAAATCTATGCCGTAGAGAGTGGTTGGCTCTCCAAGGGTCTCCCACCTTGTTGGGCTCTATGTAGTTGTTGTTGCCGATGTCCAAAGACCCGTCTCCGAACACAAACAACGCCGGCCGCACCGGCTGCATTTGGTCCATCATTGTGAAAGCTTCATTCCGTTTAGACTCCGTTTGATATTCGTTTTCTACGAAACTCTAAAACAGGGAAAAACAAGAATTGACACTGGGCTCTAGATTAATAGGTTAGTCCCAAAAATCATATAAAATAGCATAATAATGCATATAAAACATCTAAAATAGATAATATAATAACATGAAACAATCAAAAATTATAGATACATTGAAGACGTGTCAAACATCATATCTTTGGTGTGGTAATATTGGAGTAACATATCTTTCAGCCAATCCTGTTTTCCATGCCAGAACAAAACATATAGAAATTGACTTCCATTTTTTTTACAGAAATAGTTTCTCATAAGCTATTGGACATATTGCTTCATAAATCCATTGTTAAGTTTGATAATCTAAGGCTATGAGAGTCTGGCTTAATAGGAATGATAAACTACTCATATCAATAAGGAATTCCTTCTTTTTCAGAAGCCCGTTTGCAAGGAACTTAAAAGTTAAGCATGCTTGGTTTGGAGTGATTTAAGGATGAGTGACCGACCCCCAGAAGTTGATCCCGGGTGCGAATGAGTGAGGACAAAGTGCGCAGGAGAGACTAGTGTTGATCTATGGGGTCAGTTTAGATCTCGCCAAGCATAACAGCCAGGAACCGACGGACGTGGTGGGGCGTTACAATTGGCATCAAAGCTGATCCTCACAGCTACACAGGCATGTGTGAGTCAGGTGCGCGGGTATGTGGCCCGTCGTGGCACACGACATGACACATGTGCCAGACTGGACGTACATAGTGTGCCAACAGGGAACGTCCGCCGACGAGGACGTTAGTTCCTTTGAGTGGGGGTGTATGTGAGAGCCTGACTTAAAAGAAATGATAGACTACTCATATAAACAAGTGATTCATTCTTTTTTTGGGAGCCCATTCGCAAAGAACAACAAAGTTAACCGTGCTTGGCTTGAAGAGATTTAAGGATGGGTGACTGACTGGGAAGTTGATGCCGAGTGCGCAAGAGTGAGGACAAAGTGCGCAGGACAAACTAGTGTTGGTCTATGAAGCTAGTCTAGATCCCGCCAGGTGTAACAACCAGGAATCGGTGAATGTGCCCGAGGCGTTACAAAGGCCTTCAAGAATAATCTCAAGTTGGACTCGCTGATATTGAGGGAGGATATTAAGTGATAAAGCTTAGAGTTTAGAATTTGTTAGTCGTAGCTCCTAGATATATGTTGTAAAATGGTAAGATTATAAAACAGAGTGATCTCTTTGTTTCTTTCTTGTAAACCATGATTGTAATGATCCAAGGATGAAAGAAGTCCATTTTTCAACACTAAACTTACTACTTCGGTTAGGGTAGAACCCTCAATTCTAAAGCCGGTTATTGCGCACCACCAACTCTCAGTAGCGTTCATGACTCAACCCTGCACTCAACGTGCCATGACACCATTGAAAGCTATGATCAACACAGTGCCACACATTAGAATTCAGGGCAAATGGAAATACACACACACACACACACACACACACACACACACACACACACACACACACACACACACACACAATATATATATATATATATATATATATATAATATATATATATATATATATGGTTCACACAGATGAGTCGCTTTTGGTTGATCAGATCGCTTTTATTGTGGATACTACAAGCTTAAAACATAAACATAAATCACTTTTGATTGATCAGCGTCTCGAAGTTCACCGGTGCTGTGAATTGCGTTGTGCCATTGAGAAATGTTGTTGTGGCCAGCTTAGCAGCCTGCTCCGTCAGGTTCTCCTGGTCCCAATACCAATACTCCATGCGGTTGGCACATGGTGGCCTATAGTTAGTTGCACATGGGCCTTCGCAGCATGAGGCCCCGGTGTTCACAAATCCTGTGCATCCATCAACAGGCCATAAACAACATAAATATAGTTGACGAATTTGTGGCCCTGTAGGAATATTTGATATTCTTAATGGATTTTACCATATGCCGACGGATTTGCGCTGACTACATCTGAGAAGGCGTAGAAGTCAGCGATGGAGTAGCGGAGGCCATCAAGGTTGGAGGCGAGGCTGGCCATGAGTGGCTTGATGCCGTCGTTGAAGTCCTTGGGAAGGCTGGTCATTAGGTCGTCGCAGGTATGGCTCACCACCGGCGTGCACAAGGTCGGGACATTGATTATCGCGAACTTCCTCGCACCCAAGTTGTACAAGGCCGTAATGTTGTCCCCGTAGGAGGATAAGAGGTGTGAGACATCAGTTTTGTTATCCGGCTCCGATCTGGTCATGATGTTGTAGATATAGTATAGATCACTAGCACCGACGCTGATGAGAAAGAGGGAGTTTGACAACATCTTGCTCAACTCTTGCCGGCTACGGTTGGCCTCCATCTTCTCTATCATGGCCGCGAAGTACTTTACTTGGTCCATCAATGGAATGTTCAGTCCGTCATCCTGTAAACATCATTTTCTGATTAATTGTAGTCGATGTCCAACAACCCCTTATGCCTAGTTTTTGAGACATTTTACAGTACATCCAAATAATGTGAGCCATTCATTTCCGACCATTCAATGGTCTAGATCAACCAATACTATCAGACAAAATCAGAAGTATTTTTTGTTCAAGGGGTAAAATTGGAAGACACACAAAACAAATACCAAAATCTACTTGCAGAAGCTCCTATATATGTTTTCTTCTCCTATTCTAAGTTTCTATCCGGACACCATTCATCCGTTTCCGGCGTAGGTAGTTGATCGACCTTGCCCGACAATATTTTTTGCACCGAGGAAATCACCATATACAAAGCTAGCCAAGCTATCCTCCTTTGTTGATTGATCATGTCCAGATACACCAGTACGAATACATGATCGGCCGATAGTTTTCCGACAATCAAACCGGCAGCTGCAGCCGCTGCACAAAAGCGGGCAAGGACGTCGATCTAATTTCGCCGGAACACGTTAGATGATCCCGTTGTCACAAGCGTTGAGCGTCCCAGTGATGCTTAGTTGCCCATACAGGAAGTATAACTCCTTGCAAACGTGAACTATCGTCTCACGATACACTTGCCTAGGCGGAAGACTCGACGTACAACGTACCTCGGCAAAGAGGTACGCTCACACATGGCCCATGACGAGAAGCGTCAGTGACGTCGCGGACTAAGCGGAACATAGGTGCTCGTTGTCGTCGCCGGCGGCGGCGACAATGGTGTCCAGAATGACGGCAGCTCCAACGTCAATGCCATTAGGGCCAACAGATAGCGTGAGCTCTGAATTGTGATTGATTGTTGGACAGTCACCGCAGATGACCGACGGCGGCAACGGCGAGGCCTGAGTGCCTGACGAGGGTGCTCTCAGACTAGAGATTTTACAAATTACGAGACAAACAAATGACCAATCTATCTAGCTAATCAACGGTCAAGATAATTCAATACTACCCGGTCCCAAAGGTAGTATGATACACCGTAAAAAATCTCTAGTTTTTTAGGGGCCCTTATGCCTAGCTTGTTTGCAATAATAGGCTAGGAGTTTAATCTATCAAACACTCTGGATTGCGACAATTGATGTGTACAAAGCTTATGATGTTGTTGCAATGGTCCTTGTATGTTGTACATACAAATATATTGCATATAAATTATTTTGTGCTTACACATTCCTGAAAGAGTACCCTACCTATCGACGTAAGGCATACAATAACCGAAGATAAGTAGACAATAAAAGTACATGCATTCCTGAAAAATATGCACGTAAATTCAATACACATATGCATGCATATATATGAAGGTGTCCACTTACGCTGTCCCTCCAGATCCCAGCGGTCGCGGAAGCATAGTTGACTCCAGCGAAACCGGCATCAAGTTTTGCAGGACTATTAAGAGACATATAAGCAGGAGGGCTCATCTTGAATCCCATAGCCTTTGCTGCATATTAATCAAAGACGATATACCCACCGGTTGACCAATGTTCTTTGGAAAAGCTGGATAACTTAGCTAGTATATTGATGCATTCTAAAGGTATTGTTCTTATTCTTGATTTCAGACTATAATGCATATTTTGAGTTGTCATAAAATTTAAAATGCTAATGAAACCAAAACAAATAAAAGAGAAAGTAGCCAGGCTTATATGCATACAAATACAAGAGTAAAATCTGTGATTAGTAGGAGTGAATGAGGAGAAACATCGATAAATTCATATGCGTATCCTATCATATGAAATAAGATGAGAAAAGTTATACGCCTTGTAATTTGAAATGGAGATGGTATTCAGTGCTCACTCCATACCAAAATATAGTGCACATTTGATTTTTCTTAAGTCCAACATTCTACCCTCACTTGTCCTGCCCAACATGTTAATCAAGGAGTTTTGAAACAGAGCAGGGAAAAGATCTTGCAGGATGGAGGTCGCGGTGCGCTCCTGCGACGCCTGCGGCGACGCGCCCCCGGCTGCGGGGCTGCCCTCCGCCGCGCCCCTCGCCGGCCCCGTCGTCCCCGCTCCCCCCTCTCCTCCTTCCCCGTCGTCAGCTCCGGCGGAGTCACCCGTCCTGCCGCCCCCCTCGCACGCTCCCGCGGCCGCCCCCCGCTTTCGGTGGGCCGACTGCACGGACGACGTGCCGTTCCCTCCCTCGCCCGTCGCTCCCCGTCGCGCCGCCCAGCCCGGCCGGGCCGGTGGCTCAGCCCCCCATGCGAGGGGTTCTGCCGCCGGCTCACGACAGGTGCGGTCGCCGCAGCTGCCCTCGAGCCAGTCTCGGGCACCGGGGACGCAAGGCCGGGGCTTGCGGGATGGGAGCGGTCGTCGTCGCCGTGCTCGCTCATGGGGTGTGGCTGGCCACTCGGAACGCGGCGCCGCCCGCTCTTCCTGGCGCTATCCGCCGTTGGCTCGGCCGGTGCTTGCTCCGGCGCTGTCGCCGTCGAGACATGTTTCGGTGACCATGGCTCCGGTGGCCCATGCTTCCCCCTTTCGTCCATTCATCGCTTCGTTCGGCTCCTCTTCCTTCCGCGTCCGTGTTTCCCTCCCCATGCATCGCCCCGCGCCGGTCTCCACCGGCGGCGAGGCGCTGGTGCAAGCTGCGGCGGCGGCGCCCGCCGCTGAAGGGGAAACCCTACGGTTCGGCCGTTCCCGTCGAGTGCTGGGCCTCGATCTGTCCAGCCCGGGCCTCTTGGGCCGCGGCCCGGCCCATCTGTCGGCCGCGCCTGCTGGGCCTCTTCCGCCCCACCTGGGCCTGCCCGCGCCGACTGGGCTGCCCCGGTGCCCTAGGCCCAGAGCCCCGCCTGGATCGATCTGGTTCCCTCGCGGGTATCCAATCGCTCCCCTTCCTCCTCCCGCCGCCACTCTCGAGTCCTCCCCTCGACCGAATCCTCCTCCTCCCCCACTCCCTTCCCCGCCGCCCCTCGCTACAGGCCCGTCCTCGCGCCCCCTCCCGCCGCTACCGTCGGCCATGCGCAACTGGCACGACGGCGAGCCACGCCCGAAGCAGGGACAGGATGACCGCCGCGAGCCTCGTCGTCCTTCGCCGGACTCCCTGCGTCGTGAGGAAGAGCTCCGCCGTGAGCTGTGCGAGCTCCGCGACGGCCGGCGTGATGACCGCCGCTCGCCGGCCCGAAGGGATGACCATGGCCGGTCGCGGTCTCCCCGTGCCGCCGCGTCGGGTGACTGGCGGTCCCGCCGCCGGTCGCCTTCCCTCCCGCCCCGTCGTGGCCGCTCCCCGTCCCCTCCGCGCTCGTCGATCCCCGCGGCTTCCCGTCCCCAGGTCCCGGCTTCCTCCACGGCGCCGCGCAAGTATGTACCGCCCCACGCCGCGTCGTCGTCGGTGCCGGCTCCCTCGGCCGCCCTGGGTTCGGGCCCATCCCGCGGTCGTCAGGGCCTGGCCAAGAAGAAGAAACGGTGCGGGCAGGGACGGGGCGCCCCCGCCTCGCTTCCCCCGGTGGCTCCGGGCTCTGCCCCTCTTCCGGGCTCGGTCTCCAACCTTCCTCGTCCCCCGTGCTTCAATTGCGGGGTGGCGGGGCACTCGCAAGTCAACTGCGTCAACCCCCAGTGTTGCTACATCTGCCAGGACCCTGGCCATCCTGCCCTGCTTTGTCCTGCTCGCCCGGTGATGTCGGAGCTCATGATGTATGGGCACAGGATCGAGGGGCTGGGCTTCTTTCACCTCGAGGTCCCCGATCTCCCCCCACCCACCCCTCCCTTCAGGCGGTCGTTACTGTGGTTGATGGGGTGGCCTCTCCGGAGATGATTGAGGCCGAGCTCAACCACCTCTACCGCTGCCAATGGGACTGGCTGGCTACCCCTACTGCCGGTCACATCTTCACCGTGGTCTTCCCTGACTCCGTCAGTTACGGGTACGCCACCCGCAGTGGCCGGATCACCCTCGCCCTCAACCAGCTTGTCGTCGACATCACTGAGCCGATCCTCGACGCCCCAGCGGTGGCTGTGCTGGATACCGCCTGGCTCCTTGTGGGTGGTCTCCCAGACATCCCCCGATCCGAGCTCGTCATCCGCCAGATATCCAGGATCTTGCGCAAGGTGGTGGTGGTGGATGAGCTCTCCCTCCGTAAGGAGGTGGAGGTCCGGGTCAAGGTCAAGTGCTTAGACTCCTCCAAGCTTCATGTCACCGTCCGTGTCTTCTTCAACGACCAGGGCTACGACCTTCGCATTGCCCCCGAGCCTCCCAACCACGTCGGCCGCCCTTGCTTCACCGACGATGGCCCTCCTGACGGCAACCCGGGCGCCGGGGGAGACTACCACGGCCGCCACCACCCTCGCCCCCGCCGGTTGGAGGACGGGGAGGGCTCGGACGACTCGCCCTCTCGGTTGGCGTCCCGCTCCCCCTCTTCTCTGGCCGATGGTGGCCGCAGGCGCCAGGTCACGCTGGTTCCCCCGACCCTGGCTACCCTCGCCCCGGGGGCCGAGTCCCCTGCTGTCAGCGACGCCTCCAGTGTGGGCTTGGTCGTCTGCCCCGCATACTCCCCGCGCTCCCCCGTCTTCATTGCTCCAGGCGAGCCGGGTCTGGACCTGGTTCTCCTTCCCTCGGGACCGGTGACCCTGGACCCACCTTCGCCGCTCGCTGGGGGAACCGAGGCCTCCCCCGACCCCTCCCCCGCCGCCGCCCCGTCGGCTCCCTTGCCGTCTCCGGCCGCGGTCCGGGTGGTGCTTGTCGAGGCCTCTGCTCCACCGCCGTCTTCCCCGACAAAGCTGCCGTCCTCCTCTCCGATCCCGGCTCTTCAGTCTCTACCCGCTGCGATCTCAGGCCTGGAGGGGGAGTCTCAGGTGACCACCCCCTTGGCTGCCCCGCCTCCGCCTCCTCGTGTGGTGGCCTTCTCCCGGCGTGCCCGTTTGGTCTCCTCTCCAGCTACTGCCTCGCGCCGGAGCGCTCGGCTGGACGCGGCGCACCCGGAAGGGAGCCCAGCGCTTCCCATCCGCGAGCGGGCGGAGCTTCGTGCTGCGGCACGGAACCTGGAGCCAGGTACACCTTCAGTCCCTCCCTCAGCAGCGACTTGTTCTTTTTCGGCTCTCGAATCGATCACTCTTGGAAACCTGGTGAAGATCGCGACTGATTCCGCGATTATCTTTAGGGGGGAGGTTGGCCCCCCGTTATCCCAGATCGCGGCCATTAGGGCGCGCGAGATCCTTGATGGGAAGCTGGCTGAGGCTAGAGCAGTTCTTCTCTTGCCCCCTGGCACTCCCTCTGAGCCGGCAGACCCCATACCACCCCCTCCTTGGAGGATTGGCGGAATCCCACCCCTGGACGCCTCCGAGCTGCGGAGTCGTACCCGCTCTCGTACTGCCACTCTCCGCACCCAAAGCGCCTCTCGTGTCCTGGGGTCAAGCAGCCCCTCAATGGTTGCATGATGCGTGCTCTTTTCTGGAACATCCGCGGTTTCGGCCATGACGGCCGCCGCCGCCAACTCATCGAGTACATTCGCGACGAACACATCGACATTGTGGCTATTCAGGAGACCATGCGCACGGAGTTCTCCCTTCCTGAGCTTGACCGCCTTAGCTCCCACCTCTTCGCCTGGCATTGGCTCCCTTCTAGTGGGACTGCGGGCCATTCCGGTGGCATCCTGCTAGGTGTGAAGGATGCCACCTTCGAGGTGGGTAGTATGGACCGGGGACAGTTCTTTGTTAGCATGGAGATTTTCGAGCGTTCCATCAACTTCAAGTGGGAGGTCATTATTGTGTACGGCGCCGCCGACCACAGCCGTTCCGCCTCCTTCCTCGAGGAGCTCAACAGGAAGGTGTCGGCTGCCTCTCTGCCGGTGGTGGTGGGGGGTGACTTTAATCTCCTTAGGTGCGCGGAGGACAAGAGCAATGCAAACGTCAACTTTGCCCTGATGCAATTGTCAACAATTGCATCGCCGATCTTGGCCTCCGTGAGATTGACCGGGTTGGTGCCAGGTTCACCTGGACCAACCGCCAGGTAGCCCCGACCCAGTCCGTCTTGGACCGGGTCCTAGTTTCTCTGGAATGGGACCTTCGTTGCCCCCTTGCCTCTCTCCGGGCCATCACTCGGATTGGCTCGGACCACGTCCCCCTCCTCCTCTCCTCCGCCGATGAGCGTCCCCCGATCCCGCCGCGATTCCGTTTTGAGACATTTTGGTTGTCCCAAGCGGGCTTCATTGACGCGGTCTGTGCGTGCTGGGTGGAGACTCGCGCCCTCTCACAGTCTCTGCCCCGCCCTCCCTCCGCTATCGACTCTTGGCATGCCTGCGCCAAACGTGGTCGGCAGTTTATGAAGGGGTGGGGTGCCAACCTGGGGGGCGACCTCCGCGAGCGTAAGAAGGCCCTGCTGTCGGCAATCCAAACCCTGGACCTACGCGCTGATGCTTCCGGCCTTTCTTCCGAGGAGTGGCTCTCTCGCTATGACTTGGAAGATCAGCTCTCTGTCATCTACACTGATGAAGAGGCCTACTGGCGGTTACGTGGTGCTCAGAAATGGGTGTTGAAGGGCGACGCGAATACGGCCTATTTCCAAGCTATCGCTAACGGCCGGCGTAGGCGTAACACCATCCCTCTCCTTTGGGACGGTGCAAACCTTTTGCAGTCCCCCCGGGACATTAGGTCCCATGTCGACGGCTTCTATAGGGCCCTGTTCACAGCCGCTCCTCGGAGCGGCTTATCTTTGGCATTCGACTGCTGGTCTGGTCGCCAACTTGTGTCTGACCTTGAGAACGCGGCCCTGTTGGCCCCCTTCTCTGAGGACGAGGTTTGGGCTGCCATCAAAGGCATGAATCCGACCTCGGCCCCTGGCCCGGATGGCCTTCCAGTCAAGTTCTTCCAAAGCTTCTGGAATGTGATCAAGTCGGAGGTCATGGCCATCTTCGACGAGTTCTATGTCGGGTCCATCGACCTCGGTCGCCTTAATTATGGGACGATCTCGCTCATTCCAAAGGTCCCTGGCGCTTCGGACATCCGGCAGTTCCGCCCCATCACGGTGATCAACGTGATTTTCCGGATTCTGGCTAAAGGGTACGCCAATAGGGTGACCCTGCTAGCGGATCAGATCACCCACCCCAACCAATCGGCTTTCATCCAAGGCCGCTATATTCTGGATGGGGTGCTGGTTCTTCACGAGGTCCTCCATGAGGTGCGATCCAAACACCTTAAGGCGGTCTTCCTGAAGATTGACTTCCATAAAGCCTATGATACGGTTAGCTGGCCCTTCCTTCGGGAAGTCCTCCTGCGAAAAGGTTTTGATGACCGCTGGGTCACGCGGGTTATGCAGATGGTCTCGTGTGGGCGCACCGCCGTCAACATCAATGGGGAGATCGGTCCCTACTTCCCCACGTTCTATGGGGTGAGACAGGGTGACCCATTCTCCCCCTTCCTGTTTAACATGGTGGTTGATGCTCTTGCGGCCATTCTGGATAAGGCCAAAGCTGCGGGCCATATTAGAGGCATCACCCCCACTTGACTGGGGGTGTCGGCATCTCCCTGCTCCAGTACGCCGACGACACCATTATCATGGTCGAAGGCTCGGATACGGACATCGCTAGCCTCAAATTCCTCCTCCTCTGCTTCCAACAAATGTCTGGCCTTAAGATTAACTTCGACAAGAGTGATGTGATGGTGATGGGATATTCTCCAGCTGAGGCCCTTGACATCGCCAACCGCCTCAATTGCCGCTTGGGTGCCTTCCCAACGACTTACCTGGGAACGCCCATTAGTGACTCTAGGCTTACTGTGGCGGACCTTCGTCCTACAGTGACCAAGTTGCAAACGCGCATTGAGCCTTGGCAAGGTCGGTGGCTCTCGAAGGCGGCTCAGACGATTCTCATCAACTCCTCGCTCTCTAGTCTCCTCCTATTCCTTATGAGCTTCTACAGCCTCCACGAGACTCTCCATCACGAGATCGCGAAGATCCAGTCGCGCTTCTATTGGGCTGGGGACAACAACAGACAAAAGTATCATATGGTTAGCTGGCCCGACATCTGCAAGCCCCGGGAGCAGGGAGGCCTTGGCATCATGTGCTTGAAGCGCATGAACATTGCCCTTCTATCCCGCTGGCTCTGGCGTATCTCCCAGGGACATGGTGGTCTTTGGTTGGACATCATCCGGCATAAATACTTGCGTGGCCAGCCTCTGGCCTTCTGCCAGCATTCGGGTGGGTCCCAGTTCTGGCAGTCGGTCATCCAACTGCTTCCCGTCCTCCGCATTGGGACCTCCAACTCGGTCGGCTCGGGCTCGGCGACCCTGTTCTGGTTTGACCGATGGGCGGGTGATGCTCCGTTCGCTGCCCGCTTTCCGGACCTCTTCTCCATCGCCGTCGTTCCTACAATCTCAGTTCAACAGGCCCTTATTAACTTAGGGCGCCTCGCGTTCCAGAGGCCATTTGGGCCTCTGGAAGTGGCCGCTTGGCATGAACTTCTTGATTGTATTGCTCTCCATGAACCGTTGGTGGACTCGGACCCGGATGAGGTTCGGTGGCGCCTCGAGCCCTCGGGACAATTCTCCACTAAGTCCCTCTACGCGGCTATCGCCCCTTCCTCCGCTCCACCGCCCCTCCTAGCGATCTGGTCCATTCGTCTGCCCCTCAAAATCCGCATCTTCATGTGGCAATGGATCCGTGGCCGGCTGCCGTCGGGAGTTGAGGTTCGCAAGCGCAATGGTCCTGGCTCCGGCCTCTGCCCCCTATGTGATACCCCCGAAGACTCGAACCACATTCTCTTCTCCTGCATATCTGCTCAATTTGTTTGGAGCTGCTTCCGTGAGGCGGTTGGTGGGGATTGGTGCCACTCCAACTTCCCCGACCTCTTCGCCGAGCTTCAGGCCTCGCCGGCGCCCTCTCGCCACATTAGGTGGCTTGAGATTGGGGTCCTCGCATGGACGCTTTGGAATATTCGCAATAAGCTCGTGATTCAGCGCTCCCCTCTTCGACGATCTACTGACGCTCTCTTCAAACTTTCTGGTTACTTGCAGCTCTGGCGGCCGCTTAGCCATCCTCGGGACCGGGACGCCATCTCCGCCTTCATCGCCGATCTCCGCTCGATGGCCGTCCGCCTGTCGCCGCCACCACCGCCGCCCCCACCGGAGCCTGATTAGTCGTCTTTTTGCTCTCCGGCCTTAGCCCCGGATGAGCTTTTCTTGTGTGTCGTGTGTGTTTTGGGCTTGTTGAGCTGTGCCCTCAGCAGTACCTCTGATCTTATTTGCTGTGTTTCTTGGGTGTGTGTTTCTGGACTAGACCTTGTATGTGCTCGTGGCGGTTTGCTTTATTTATAAAGCGGGGCGAAAGCCTTTTTCGGTAAATTTTGTAAAAGAATAGGAATATTTACAATACCAAATGTATACGATGTGAAAGTATATTTCATAATGAATCTAATTGTATTTTTTTGTGGGGTGAATCTAATTGTATTGATATGATATTGTAGATGTTGATAAAGTTTCCTATAAACATAGTCAAACTTTATGAGGTTAAACTTCAGGCAAAACTAATATGCACTATATTTCGACATCAATAGAGAGTAGTTATCAAACTATGAGAAATAGGAATGCATGGCATGATGGGACCAAAAGTAGCATACCGATGAAGTCAGCCATGTTGAACCCGTTGCTGAACCTTCCGGTGGGCTCGGACTTGGGGAAGTCTATGCCGTAGTAAGAGTGATTGACCCTCCAAGGGTCTCCCACCTCGTTGGGCTCTATGTAGTTGTTGTTGCCGACGTCCAGAGACCCGTCTCCGAACACAAACAACGCCGGCCGCACCGGCTGCACTTGGTCAGCTGCACATCAAAGGCTGAGAAACACTAGCAGTAGTTCATGAAATGGCGGCCGTAAAATTTGACCAAACTGATGTGTACACTACGTACGGCAATATGTCTGGCAGGAGGGGCAGAGAGCGACGCAGCTCCGGGGGCACCGGTCGGGGCAGGTGCCCGTGCACCCGGGCCGCTTCTTCTCCGTGTCCGTGCACGTGAACCTGCTGTTGCCGCCTTCCCGGTCCGCGGCGGCCACCGGCGACTGCCCGGAGGCCGAGACCGCCAGCATGCCCAGGAGCGCCGCCCCGAGTGCGCACGCCGCGGCAGCCGGCCACCGCGCCATTGCTGCCAACTTGTGGAAGGACCTGCACTGGGTCTGGGCCGGTGTTGCTAGTTTCAGTTGATGTTACGACCTGCGCTGGGTCGTTTTCATTTATAAGCTGGAGGCCAGCATGTTTGGGCAAACTAATGGCGCGTCGGAGAACGCGGGCAGGGTCAGCAATGTATTGGTTTTTCTTACTTAACCGAAAAGTACTGTAAGCATCAAGTTAACCAGCGTGCAGCCTTAAGCGATGTACTCCCTTCATCACAAATTAAGTGACTCAACTTTATACTAACTTTGTACTAGAGTTAGTATAAAGTTGAGTCACTTATTTTGGGACGAAGAGAGCATGTGTAATTGGGATAGCGATGGAAGAACCAGGGATGCATGTGTAACTTCAAAAAGGAAATGCTGATACAGCTTTCCAATTTCTCTCTACGAATTACTACAAAGTTGTATTAAAACCGCGTCAACTAATTTGGATAGGAGGGTTTTTTTTTTTGCGGGAATAGCTAATGCAATGTGTATTCCCTTTGTTTCTAAGGCGCCTTGGGCGATGCCGCCTGATGAAGAGAATGACCTGACCAACCAAGAAGCGACGCTTGGCCTGGCTTGTTTTGTAAGCTGACGATCTCAAGCTGGTATCCCGGCATGTGCGACTGTTTCATAATTAAAAGCTAAAGTCGGCATCTAATATAAACAGAAGCTGCTTCATCAGAGCGTGTAGGGGTGATCACACGTAGAAGTCAAAAGTCGGCATCACGAATCTTAAAGGCCAAGCATGAGAATGAGAATGAGATGAGCACAAATCTCAATCTGCATCCTAAGTATCTACTCAAGCGTACGTTGTTTCCTAGACTAGTCAACCACTCATTCCGCCTGAAACAAGCAATCCATGCAATAGCATGGTTTAGACCAGTACGTATTTCGCCCTTTTAACTCGCTCTTCTCCTAATGGATGCATTGGACTTGGAGGAGGCAGCAGAGCGGAGAGGCAGTGCTGTGTTGAACTCAACTGTTTAACGTCGTCGTGTTGCTCGATACGTGGGCAATAGCATTGGACTTTGCTATTTCGTAATAGGCCGGCCCATCCCACACGACGTGGGCGAGCGCCCGGTCCGCCTCCGCCTCGCAGGAGGCGAGACATAAACGTGCCCGATTATCCTTCGTCTCTCTACCCGTCGCAGACTCGCAGCCGGAAAATTGCCCCGATCTTTATTTCACGCTCCTCGGCGGCGAAGCTCCTGTCGCCAGAGACATGGACGAACACGTCGCGCAGAGCAAGGCCAGGCCCCACGCCGGCTTGTGCTTCGCCCCCATCCCCATGAACGCCGATCCAACAGACGAGGAGAAGAGCGAGATCTAGATATGGTAATGAGGGATTGGGCTAAAACTTTTGAAAAGGAGGAAAGGGGTTTAGTTTGGATAGGTATTTCAGCTATTTGTTGGACTATCTGGAAATTGAGAAACAATGTTGTTTTTGATAATAAAAGGGTAAATGATCCCTGTGTGCCTGTCAACTTGTTACTTAAAAACTTACATGATTGGAATTTTTTTGCAAAAAAACCCCGTAAGAAATAAAATAATGGAGGCTGGACTAAGGCAGATCGTTGTAGTGGCTGAAGAAGTGTTTCGAGCAGCACACGGGGGGCGACTGGAGACTAGAAGGATCATGGGGTGAAAGCTTCAGAAGTCTCTCTGGACCGGTGACGCTGCGAAGAACTCTACCGCTTCAAGCCCCACACTGTTTTTCCGCTTTTTGTTTTGGTCCTTCGGAGAAGACCTGTGTATGAGACTGCTCTGTTATCGCTTCTTAGTTTCTGTTCTAGACTTTTAAAACTTTGTAATGCTGGTGCTGGGACCAGATTTGAGCCCAGGCCTTAGGTTTCCCCTTTGGGGAGTTCTGCACTGTTTTGAGGACTTGTGGGCAGAGGAAGGGATGGCTTTCCTCCTACCTCAATATAGTGCTGACAGGGACCCAGGGAGGAGACAACTTTGTTTCCTTGCTCAAATTTCTGCTAGTTGTATAACTTGGTGATTTCTTTTAATGAAAATCGGAGAGGAAGCTCTCTTTTATCAAAAAAAAAAAAAACAGACGAGGAGAAGATGGAGGCCATCTCTCTCGCCGTTCGGAGCGGGACAAAGGCCGGCATGGAGATGGAGGTCGAGCAGATCCTCTCCTTCGCCACAAACTATGTGAACAACAACGCCGATTTGGCCTGCCATGTCCTCATGCAGAACAGGATACCAGCCGACGCTGTTCTCGAGGCGGCCATGAAAACATGGCTAATGGCAAGAGAGAAGGTGTATGCTACCCTGCTGGAGCAGCTACTCGCCTCCTTCGCTAATCCATTGGAGGACACCCAGCTGAGGGAGTGGGAGTGCCCCCCCAAACCCCAATATTCTGTCACCGAGAAGAGAGGCGGTCGAAGACAGGACCCCAAATGCCCCTTCTTTCTCATCAATGTGAAGGTGTCGGCCAAGACGGCGCAGATATCGTGGTCGATGAAGAAGCATCCCCGCTTCCCCCGGGAGCGAGCGATGCACGATGCTTTACGTGTCGCACGCCTGGGCACAGGAACTCAGGGATTTCATGTAGAGCAGGCAGGGGAAGGCGGGCAGCCAGGTGCCCTCTCCTACTTCATGGATGCCACATACAGTGGGTGGCCGCGGCCCAAGGAGGGTATCTTCGAGGAAGGCTCTTCTGTGCCTCTCAGGGATGTCGCTGCTATCAAGAGGTTGCCTGGTGGTGAGGGGATTTCTGTCATGTCCTATGTTCATGGACTTGGTGTTAAGCTTGATGACATCCTCTTTGTGTTGCACGTCCCGGCCGTCTGCCGCAATGCCCCTGAGATTTACCGAGCAGTACTTCCATGTCTCTGAAAACTTCGAGGAGATTCCACTGTACGCCCCGGCTGGTCTTGATTTCATAGACATCAATGTCCCCGTCAAGAATCTGATCAACAAACTTTACCAGCTGTATTTACAGGAGGAGCAAGACAAAAATATTGAGCGTGAGAAACATGATCACCAGGGGAGTGAGGAGCTGGTGTGCAGCCCAGAGGAGTTCATGCTCCAAAGACATGAGCAAGAGGGGGAGAAGCTGGAGCGCCTGCGGAGGAGAAGGGAGGACAGCAAAAAACATAGAGATCTACGCAAAGAAATGAAGGAGGCTGTTCATCGGATGAATGGTACAGCAAGGACTTCAGAAGAAGAAGAAGAGCAGCATGAGGAGGAGTATGACCCAATGCTTCTGCCGTACCTGTTTCAGGAAGAATGTGGTCTGGTGAAACCATTGGAAGAGCTGTGCCAAAATGAGAAGAGCCACGATGGATCCCTTGTGGAAGTTAGAGCAACTCCCAAAGTGAGAAGAGCCACGATGGATCCCTTGTGAAAGTTAGAGCAACTCCAACGGGCCGACCCAAACGAACGGCAATTTCGTCAGTTTTCTGTCCGTTTGGGTCGGCCGCCCGCCCTGCGTCAGTCTTTTTTTAGATTTGGATCGGCAGCGCTCAACGCGCCGACCCATATATGCCGGTCGCCCAATATTTACATTGATTTGCATTCAAACATATTGTCAAATAACATAGTTTTACCGAATAAAAATATTATAGTTTTACAAGCCGGATACAAATAAAAATGTTTCACATAATTTTGCAATGGTAGGCGATGCCCGCTCTCTCGGTTGTGATTCAACGCCGGAAGGCGGCCAAGAATAGAGCCACGAAACAACGGCCGCTGGATGTTGAGGTGGTGATGGGTCAACACGGCAGCCAATATCTCCTCCTCGTCGTCGGACGACGAATCGTCGAAGTCGCAAAGGAAATTGTGGAAAAAGAGCTCATCGGCGGAGTCCATTTTCGTACCTTGGCAAACTGTCGAACAATTTGCGGGCGTCGAAGAAGGAGACGGCCGGCGAGGGGAGTCGCGGCGCGCACAGACTAGCTAGCTGCCCTGTTGACGTCCGATGAGTGGGCCGGCGTCCGACGAGCGTGCCGGTGAGGATCTGGCCGGGGCGGCGAGGCAGCCTCTTGGTCGCGGGCGGCTGTGCGGTTGTGCGAGCGGCGGTGGAAAACAATTTGCTTCCCGGCGGCAAGACGGCGGTGGCGGGGCGACGGGGGGAGTGAGCGGTGTAGCTGGACGGATATGGAGGCAGCGGCAGCTGGCAGAGTCGCTAGCAAAAAAGGGTGGCGGCGTCGGCGACGAAGGAGGCAGGCGAGGGTTGCTGTTGGCTGGGGAGTGAAGGGAGGCCAATGAGCCACCGACCAGCGGGTCCGGGAAGAGGAAAAGGCGAGCATGCACGCATCCGTCGTGTGTCCGCGCAGACGCAAATCCGCCTAAAAAATGGACCGGAAATGGGTCGCTCGCGGACGAAAGCGGACGCGCGTTCGTTTGGGTCGGCGCGTTGGGCCGATTTTTCTGTCCGCGCCGATCCAAATGAACGGCGGCGGACGAAATGGGTCGTCCCATTGGAGTTGCTCTTATGGAGCAGGAAGTTAGCTCTTAAGTTGCAGGCTTAGCACGATTGATGATTTAGTTATGTAAAATTATGGCTTGTATTGTACTGCATAGAATTATTGGATGCATTAGGGAAATTACATGCTGATTTACATATTACTCCCTCCGTTTTCAAATATTTGTCTTTCTCATGAATGCAGGTGCTGGTCTCTCCCTCACCCGCCCCCGCGTCGCTCCCTCGCCTCGCGCGGGGAAGGTGGCGCGGCGCCGGGGAAGGTGGCGGCGAGGTTTGCCGCTCTCGCCTCGCGCGGAGGGCATGGTGTGCCGGGGTGGCGGCCCCCGGTCAAGGTGGGCAGCGCTGTTCCCTGCGGCGGACGGCGGCTGCGGGTGCTCGGCTGGGATCCTCGGCTTGCTTGGGCGGCGAGGCCCCGGTGGATGGAGCTCACGGTGGCCGGATTTCCTTCGTCGGTCGGCCTCCAGATCTGAATCGACCAGCTCCAACTCCACCCTCCTCTCCTTCTCCCGTTCGATCTCAGCTCCGGTGCGGCCCTGCTCGCCGGATCCGGTGGTTGGCGGTGTTTTGGCGGTGGGGCTCCTGGGACCAGGGGAAACCCTTGGCCGCCGGCGACGGCCACAACGACGACGATGCCGCGGCGTCGAACTACTTCTTGGAGGCTTCGTTGAGGTATCCCACCCCCCACCCATCCGCCCCTGCATCTAGGTGAAAACCTTGGTCCTGCTTCGGGACAACGGCGGCGCTACGGCACCGTTCCCCTTCCTGAAGGCGTCGTCCTTGGACTGCGGGGTGGATGTCGAATTTGGATGTATTGGTGGCTGCAGTGGCGGCATTGCTCTTCATCAACCTCTCGCCGTGTCGATTTGGTTCGCGTTCCTATCCTGCAGTGCGCGTCTCCTCCGTGGCTGTGCCATGGCAACTGAAGTTTCTTGTGGAGCACAATATGATCTGTTGCAGACCCTCCCATGGTACACCTGGTTGCCGTTTGTGAATTCGGGTTTTTGAGGAACCATTTCGCCTGCCGACGACGAGAAGGTTGTGGCCTCCTACGGCGACGAAGACGGATTTCATTATGCCCAGGTTGTTCATCATGCTGGAGTGGACTTGGGCCTTCTCCTTTCACATTGTTGCTTTCCACAAGTTCGATGTTTGTCCAGTGCTGGTTGCTTCGGTGGACGAAGACCTTGACTGATCAAGCTTAGTTCTTCAGTTTCATCTTGGTAGCTGCTTGTGTAGTCTTAGGTTTGTGCACTGTCCTGTTTTGCACCTTGTATCGACCGCCTGAGGTTGTTCTGCCTCAGTGTCTTCCTTTTTTTTCTTTTTCATGTTGCATGTATGTGGTTGATCGATGTAATCCTGGTCGGTTGATGGCTTTGTTAATTCAAAGCCGGGCTAGGTTCAAGCCTTGTCTCGGGCTCGGCCGATGCCTTTCCTCTAAAAATATTTGTCTTTGTAGATTTCAACAAGTGACTACATACGAAGTAAAATGAGTGAATCTACACTTTAAAATATGTCTATATACATTCACATGTGATAGTTCATTTAAATCTCTAAAAAGACAAATATTTAGAAACAGAGGGAGTAGATACTAGTAAAAACTATCTGGATTACACCCAAATTAGAAATTATTGTACTTATTATAGAACGGCTCCCGAATGCCCCTACACCCTCATAAACAGTAAATTCATATAAAATTAAAAAAATCAAAAAAATCTGAAACTTTCAGGGCTCAAAGATTATCAAAGGTTTGATGTTCCTGCAAAGTTTTAGCAACAAATAACCTTCGTGGAGCCCTCATAAAAAATCACTGCTAAAAAATGTACATAAACTTTGAAACACAGTTTTGTTTTTTTATTTGAGTGCTCTTCAAATGTTATTTTTAGCTAAAACTTTACAAGATTATCAAAAGTTTCATGATGTTCAATGTCCTAAAGTTTCAGATTTTTTTTTTGAATTTGTTTTGAATCTACTGTTCATTGAGGGTATAGGGGCACCCGTGTCCAGTCCAGATCAACCAGACGTAGATGGAATTGACGAGGAGGTGGATTTTTTAATACTCCAAAAAGAACCACAGAATTGAGAATACCATGGCTTACAGAGTGAAAGTGTGCCTTGAGCTGGTATTTCTTGTAAGCAAGCTCTTTTACGGTGATTTGCGAGTTATAATATGTAATTTCATGTAACTCTCCCTTTGATTATTTTCCACCCTTGATTTTAACATGTTAATTAAAAATATTATGTTTAATCAACAAGGGCATTATAGTCCTGGTTTTTTTTTCTGAAACTTTGTCAATTCGCTTCACCAATCCCTCACATCTCGTCCAACCCATCTCACGAGAGGAAGGCGCCGCCGCGAGGACTTGGGAGACGGCGCCGCCGCCGCGAGGTCCTGGAGGCGAACCCCCGAGCATGGTCGTAGTGGCGCTTCCCCATGGTCAGTTTCATGCATGCTTCCGATGCATGTTTTTTTAGATTTGGAATAGAAACCAAAGAATATGGAGGAAGCACAAAAAGCTGTTAAACCTGGCGTAATTTGTGGGGGTGGAACTGCATGCGAACTGCCTACCATGCCCTTGTTGTATTATCCCATTGTACGCACTCAATTAGCCAACGGAAGGAGCTAATCTTGGGCGGCCTTAAACTTCAGATCCAGTTGATCTTGCTTTCTATCCCACGGGATAGCTGATGCCTAGTGCCCTGATGACATATCTATCCTTTCACAAATTAATTGGTCCCACCTAAATTGTAACGGTCCGACAATTAAATGTAATTTCTCGCAATTTTAATCTCGCAACTCCTCGTAACTTGTATTTTTTCCACCGTCAGATCAGGGTGGATGGACGGCTCCTAAAATCGTCAATCATCATAACAGTTGTATTATTTTAAACTATGTTTTTTCAGGAATCATAATATGTTAGAAAACTTCAAAAATACTTTGCATCAGGGCGAGCCCACGTCGTGCCAGCAGGTAGCACAGGACACCGGGTAAAAAAATGTCTTACCTTATAACTATAGAGCCCACGTACACTGGGACACCCCTAATTTTTCTAGGGGGACACCCGTACAACGAGGCTCCATCCAGCACAACGCAAGTGCAGCCTGGCGCGTGACGAAGGCCCAGTCCAACTTGTAGATCGATGCATGCAGTAGATTGATTGATCAATTGATCGATGCGTGCCTTCCTGTTCGTCTGCTCCACGCTGCGCTTTGTGCCCTCGAGGCCTTGACCTTTCGCTTTCGTCCGTATCCCCCCGTATGCCGTACTCGCCGCCTATCACCATATCACGGCAAGTCATCGAACCAGTGAAGAAAAGAAGGAACAGGTAGGCTGCATCAGTCCCCAAACCCAATGCGGCGTGCCTCAGCCTCGATTGCATATCCAGTTCTAATTATTGATTTTTTTCTCTAACCCTAGGGAATTAGGGCTACTGAATAAGACTAGAGATTTTGATTGTATTGGATAATTGGACTGCTTTAAATAATTGTGCACCGAGTGGAGACCAATATTGCAACACTCTAGGACGCCAGCACAATATCAAGTAATTTTTATGTTACATTCAAGTATTCTGTGTACACATGATTCATGGTTATTTTCTTCCTTGCAAATTTTATAATTATCTGAATAAATTACAAATTTTATAATTATCTGAATAAATTTCAGGTGAAGCTCGGTTTATGGAAAGTTTCTAAAAAAGAGGAGAACCTCAGTGCAAGATGAAAATGTTGGTCCGTCACACGAACATAATCAGAATGATGTCTCTGTCCCGCCACCATCAGAAGGACAAAGTAATGCCTCACCGCATGAACAGATTGATGTCCCGGCCCCACCATCACCACATGGACAAAATGATGCCTCCAGATATGGAGTTCTGCCAATAATACAAGGAGTTCATTTCAAGCTGAAGAAGAGATCAATTGGGAAGAAGAAACTAGATTTGATCGAGGTAAAAGGAGAAGCATTTATGAGTACCATCCAAATCAGCAAGATTTGGTAAGAAGGAAATATTTGGCCAATGGGCCTTTCAACCTCGTACTTATTCTTAAGTGGATTGTTTTAATGATGCTATTGATTAGTTGCTTCAAGAACTTGATAATAGCTTCACGGAGAAAAATTCTGAACTGCTTGTTTGCTCGGCGACTTTGAGCCCAAATGAATTATTTCGTGATTTCAACATAGTGCATTTGATGAGTCTTGCTAAATTTTATCCAAAAGATTTTGATGATGGAGAACTTAGGGACCTTAGACAAAACCTTCATCTTGACATTGTTGTGCCCAAGCAGATGATCGCTCCTCTGGTTTAAGTAATATTTGTGAGCTCTCTCAAAAAATGGAGACAAGAAAACATATTGTCTATCCCTTGGTTTATCGGACTTTTTATTGCACAACTGTTATTAATATGCTACTAAGTGGTTTTGTTTCTTTTGATTTGTAGGCAATCAAGATCTAGTGTTGCATTTTCTTGTGGTCATCGGTCATACTTTATTCATAATTTGGACACTTTGGTTCTTCTTCAATGTTCAATTTCCTACTATCAACTAATATTTCAAGTGAAACTCTTTATTTTGGATCTCTGGTAAGCATATTCAACGTTATATTGTATTCTTGGTATATTGTATTATTATAAGTGTGTTACTTTTATCTATATAATTGCTTGATATCGACATATATGTGATAGAGATGAGACCCCGGGTTATTTTTGTCCTGGGTCCGCCGCTGATCTCGTCCAACCCATCTCACGAGAGGAAGGCGCCGCCGCGAGGACCTGGGAGACGGCGCCGCCGCCGCGAGGTCCTGGAGGCGAACCCCCGGGCATGGTCGTAGTGGCGCTTCCCCATGGTCAGTATCATGCACGCTTCCGGTGCATGTTTTTTAAGATTTGGAATAGAAACCAAAGAATATAGAGGAAGCACAAAAAGCTGTTAAACCTGGCGTAATTTGTGGGGGTGGAACTGCATGCGAACTGCCTACCATGCCCTCGTTGTATTATCCCATTGTACGCACTCAATTAGCCAACGGAAGGAGCTAATCTTGGGCGGCCTTAAACTTCAGATCCAGTTAATCTTGCTTTCTATCCTCCGGGATAGCTGATGCCTAGTGCCCTGATGACAGATCTATCCTTTCACAAATTAATTGGTCCCACCTAAATTTTGTAACGGTCCCACAATTAAATGTAATTTCTCGCAATTTTAATCTCGCAACTCCTCGTAACTTGTATTTTGCCACCGTCAGATCAAGGTGGATGGACGGCTCCTAAAATCGTCAATCACCATAACAGTTGTATTATTTTAGACTATGTTTTTTCAGGAATCATAATATGTTAGAAAACATCAAAAATACTTTGCATCCTAAAAAGAACATGGTTGCTTATTGTGAGCTTGTGATCTGTGCCTTTTTTCACTGTTTCTTGGTTTTTTTTCCAGTTTGGAGTCCATAGTAATTATAAGTTACATTTAAACCCTGGCCTGTAAGTGATTTAAATTGCTGTGGGCAGATATGATCTGCTGAACCTCGGTGGAGGTGGAAGTGAGGCAAGGGGGGCGAGGGAACCATCCCTGGCCTCAGTGTATTTGATCATAAAGGTGCATTGTTAATCTCATTCTAACTTATTTGATATTTAATTCATCCTTACATAAATTTAATAACTTACTATTTTGGTAGCTGGGGCTTATTCACTGCCCTATCTATTGTTTTTCCACTTGAGAATGAATTTATATTTCGTAGATGCAATGTTAAAGATGTTTGTTTGCAATCAGTGAATCCCATGCTAAACATTAGAAATTACACAAAGTTGACATTAAAAAATATATATACTATAAGAGTTGAAACTGTAGTGCTCCATGTGTTAGCCCCTTGCTTTGAATCAAACGTCATGCATCAAACCACCTCATTTTTTCGATAAAGGACAACTTTATTATCTCAAGATGTAGCACCAAACGGATACAAAGCGTAACACCCGGCCATTGTATAACTAAGATGCACACAGCCAAATCTATAAGTATGATAAAAAATCATGAAATAAAAATTGACAAATCGGCAACAATAGAGTCCTTTAGACCGACACTATGCCTATGTTGAAGGGGTGGTGGATCGATCTGTAGGTTATGCTGCCACCTATGTTGAAAAAACCCTCCGTAACCACCTGCTCCAATCACGTACACACCGCCATGAACAGCGGTTGGTACTTTGGCCGTTGTAGCATAGACCACATATGTAGCGAGTGCGTACACCGAAAAATAACCTGTATAGAAAAAACATTTTTGTCATTAAAAACCAAATCATTTCTACATAGTCAAAGCGATCAAATTAAGGCATACGCTCCCACCCTTATTAGCGTTTTGAACCTATTTGTAATACCGTCCAACCAAGGATCAAAAATATTGGCAACACTTGTGGGCAGATACAAATTTGACGTTATTTGGATGACTGGCCACTTAAAACGTGCAAACTTGCATTGAAAAAGGAGGTGTTTGATTGTCTCGTCATGAGTACAAAAAGAACACTTCTCACTCCCTTGCCAGTTACGCCGTGTGAGGTTGTCTTTAGTTAACACAACTCCCCTACGAAGATACCACATGAAGATTTTCACTTCTAGTGAAATCTTAGACTTCCAAATTTTCTTATTATTACTCGTTGATACCTCAGAATGCGAGAGTGCACGGTACATAGAGTCTACTGTGAAAGACCCTGATATAGTAAGGTTCCAGCAAAACACATCCCAAATGTGATGCCCGGATAATTAAGCTACAGTAAATCTCTGCTAATGATGCCACGTCATCATGATTACTGTTGTTAAACTTGTGTTTGTTCGAATCCGGTCCAAATTCAAATTTAAAAACAAAGTTTAAAGAAAATAAAGACCCCCTCACTGCCCTGGGCCTTAGGCCGAAGTGGCGGGCCCGGCAGCCCCGCCTACTCCCCCTCTCACCGTCGGCTTCTCCTGTTCGACCGACCGAGGGGCTGGCCCCGCCGGACCGCGTCGATGGCGACGCCTGGAAAGAATAAGGCCTCCACCGAGGCCTCCCCCAGATACTTCTCCCGCATCCGCCCCTCGCTCCTTCCCCATTCTTTCCCTCGCCTCGCCAAGATCAGCTCCACACCTGAGCCACCTCCTCGCCCCGACGCCCGAGGCCACTGCCTCACCTCGTTGGACCTCCCTCCATCGTCGCCACCCCGCCATAGCTTTGGCCACGGGGCCGTTCCTCCCTGTCCAGAAGCATTGCCGCCGTCTCCCACATCATCCACACCATCGAGCTAGAGCCAGGACGCCATCAAGCCGCCGCAATCGCCGTTCGCCTCCGTCGGCCGCCGTCTCTGCATCGTCGTCGATCCGCAGCTCCGGCACCGCCCCAGCCTCCCCAAGCACGCCGCCGAGCTCCGCGGTGAGCCCCAGATCTGTCCCCCTGTTTCCCCCCGTCGTCCCCTCGTCATAGATGCCATGTCTCGCCGCCGTCCGAGACAACGCTCACCGCACCGCGCCCGCATCCCACGAGCGCGTGGTCGCCACAACGTGGTCGCGTTTCCCGCCCCCGGGCCACACCCTGCTCGTCTCGGCCGCACCCTTGGCCGCCCCGGGTGCGTCTGCTGCGGCCCAGCCCCGCGTCGGCCTAGCCGACGCGCCCCAGCCCGCGCTTTGTGCGCCCTCCTGCGCTGCTCTGCTTCCTGTTGCGCCCGGCCTCGACCGCTGTTGCTCGCCGCTTCCTGTGCGTGCTCGCCGTTGCTCCCGCCTTCTTGCTACTGCTTGCCTCCCCCCGCGACTGCATCCACCGACGCCGGCTGCCCCGCTGACTGCCGCCGCCACCGCACCTCACCCATCGCTCGCCCGCGCCCATCCCGCGACCGCTCTCCGCACGCACGGTCCCCGCCCTCACTGGCCACGCGCCCGCTCGTTTGCTGCAGCCCCGACAGCCCCACGCACGACGCGCTAGCCGCGCCTAGGCCCCGGCGCACCTGTACCCCCTCGCCGCCGTTCATGCTGCCCCGGTCGCCATCGCCGACCGCCGTCGGCCCCAGGCCGCGTCGTGGTCACGGCCCCCGTCGGTGCTCTCTGTCGCCCCTGTGCGGGTGCGCGGGCGCCCGCACCCGATAACCCTCGCCCCGCGGGCCGTGTGCCATTGCCAGCGGCCCCCAGCACCCTGGCTCTTAAAAAAGATTTACAAAAAAGTATATAAAAATAAAAATATATAATTAATCAATCAACTTAATTAATTAGGTTTAATTAAACTAATTAAAGTTAATTAGCCTAATAACCTAATTAGATTAAATTAACCAGTTAGTTAATGAAACAGTCAATGACAAGGGGCCCCACCCCCTGTTGACCAGTCAAACGTTGACTGATCAACCGGGACCCCCTGGTCCACCTGTCAGCCTCTGGTACACTTCTGTGCACGCAGAGCTGGGTGCATCTAGCATTTAAGCATTATTTTCAAATTAATATTAATTTCAGAATATTGCTAAAATTTTAGTAATTAATATAAAATAAACCGTAGCTCGGATGAAAAAGTTTTATACATGAAAGTTGCTCAGAATGACGAGACGAATCCGGATACGTAGTCCGTTCGTCTGCCACACGTCCCTAGCATAGCGAGCATCGAACCTTTCCCCTCCGGTTCATCTGTCCGAAAATGCCAAACTTCGAGAAAGCATTCCCGTTATCCCCTTCGCCTGTAACGTGTAGCACCACGTTAGAACACGTCTAGCTCTGCCTGTTGTCCTGTTATGCACTTGTTTGCTATGTATTTACTGTTTTTCCTCCTCTTCTTTTCGGTAGACCCCGTGATGGCTGCCGATGCCGTTGTGATCGACTACGTCACCGACGACCCCTCCTTCTCGTCCGAGCAACCAGGCAAGCCCCCCCTTTGATCATCCTGATATCGTCCATTCCATTCTCTACTACTACTACTGCTACTACTGCTACTACTGCTACTGCTGCTGCTGCTGCTACTGCTGCTACTACTACTACTGCTGCTGCTACTGCTACTGCTACTGCTACTGCTACTGCTACTACTGCTGCTGCTACTACTACTACTACTATTACTACTACTACTGCTACTACTGCTACTACTCCTGCTCCTGCTACTACTGCTACTCCTGCTACTACTGCTACTGCTACTGCTGCTACTGCTACTGCTGCTACTGCTACTACTGCTACTACTACTACTGCTACTACTACTGCTACTGCTATTAGTACTGATCGTTGAGCATAATTATGAGAATATCTAGGTATGAACATGTATATAGGCATCACGTCCGAGACAAGTAGACCGACTCCTGCCTGCATCTACTACTATTACTCCACTCATTGGCCGCTATCCAGCATGCATCTAGAGTATTAAGTTAAAAACAGAGTAACGCCTTAAGCAAGATGACATGATATAGAGGGATAGACTCATGCAATATGAAGAAAACCCCATCTTGTTATCCTCGATGGCAACAATACAATACGTGCCTTGCTGCCCCTACTGTCACTAGGAAAGGACACCGCAAGATTGAACCCAAAGCTAAGCACTTCTCCCATTGCAAGAAAGATCAATCTAGTAGGCCAAACCAAACTGATAATTCGAAGAGACTTGCAAAGATAACCAATCATACATAAAAGAATTCAGAGAAGATTTAAATATTATTCATAGATAGACTTGATCATAAATCCATAATTCATCGGTCTCAACAAACACACCGCAAAAATAAGATTACATCGAATAGTTCTCCACAAGAGAGGGGGAAAACATTGTATTGAGATCCAAAAAGAGAGAAGAAGCCATCTAGCTACTAACTATAGGAGGAAGGAGTACGTCGGTGGAGCAACAGGGGGACCACGAGGGTGGAGGGCGCGCCTGGGGTAGGCAGGCGCGCCCCCCTACCTCGTGGCCTCCTCTTTTCTTTCTTGACGTAGGGTCCAAGTCTCCCTGGTCTTGTTCGTTGAGAAAATCACGTTCCCGAAGGTTTCATTCCGTTTGGACTCCGTTTGATATTCCTTTTCTTCGAAACCCTAAAACAGGCAAAAAATAGCAATTCTGGGCTGGGCCTCCGGTTAATAGGTTAGTCCCAAAAATAATATAAAAATGGATAATAAGGCCCAATAATTTCCAAAACAGTAGATAATATAGCATGGAGCAATCAAAAATTATAGATACATTGGAGACGTATCAAGCATCCCCAAGCTTAATTCCTGCTCGTCCTCGAGTAGGTAAATGATAAAAACAGAATTTTTGATGCGGAGTGCTACTTGGCATAATTTTAATGTAATTCTTCTTAATTGTGGTATGAATATTCAGATCCGAAAGATTCAAGACAAAAGTTCATATTGACATAAAAATAATAATACTTCAAGCATACTAACAAAGCAATTATGTCTTCTCAAAATAACATGGCTAAAGAAAGTTATCCCTACAAAATCATATAGTCTGGCTATGCTCTATCTTCACCACACAAAATATTTAAATCATGCACAAACCCGATGACAAGCCCAGCAATTGTTTCATACTTTTGACATTCTCAAAACTTTTTCAATCTTCACGCAATACATGAGCGTGAGCCATGGATATAGCACTATAGGTGGAATAGAGTGGTGGTTATGGAGAAGACAAAAAGGAGAAGATAGTCTCACATCAACTAGGCGTACCAACGGGCTATGGAGATGCCCATCAATAGATATCAATGTGAGTGAGTAGGGATTGCCATGCAACGGATGCACTAGAGCTATAAGTGTATGAAAGCTCAAAAAGAAACTAAGTGGGTGTGCATCCAACTTGCTTGCTCATGAAGACCTAGGGCAATTAGAGGAAGCCCATCATTGGAATATACAAGCCAAGTTCTATAATGAAAGATTCTCACTAGTATATGAAAGTGATAACATGAGAGACTCTCTACTATGAAGATCATGGTGCTACTTTGAAGCACAAGTGTGGTCAAAGGATAGTAACATTGTCCTTCTCTCTTTTTCTCTCATTTTTTATTCATTTGGGCTTCTTTGGCCTCTTTTATTTATTTTTCGTCCGGAGTCTCATCCCGACTTGTGGGGGAATCATAGTCTCCATCATCCTTTCCTTACTGGGACAATGCTCTAATAATGATGATCATCACACTTTTATTTTTCTAACAACTCAACAATTACAACTCGATAACAGAACAGTGGAAAGTTGCATAGCAATATCTCGAAATGTCTATGGAAATTCCATAATAGGTAGGTATGGTGGGTGTATGATACCGGCGAAAGGTGCGCGGTATTAGAGAGGCTAGCAAAGGTGGAAGGGTGAGAGTGCGTATAATCCATGGAGTCAACATTAGTCATAAAGAACTCATATACTTATTGCCAAAATCTACAAGTTATCAAAGCAAAGTATTACGCACATGCTCCTAGGGGGATAGATTGGTAGGAAAAGACCATCGCTCGTCCCCGACCGCCACTCTTAAGGAAGACAATTAATAAATAAATCATGCTCCGACTTCATCACATAATGGTTCACCATACGTGCATGCTACGGGAATCACAAGCTTCAACACAAGTATTTCTTAAATTCACAACTACTCAATTAGCATGACTTTAATATCACCATCTCCATATCTCAAAACAATTATCAAGTATCAAACTTATCATAGTATTCAACACACTCATAAGAAAGTTTTATTATTAATCTTGTATACCAAGCATATTAGGATTTTAAGCAAATTACCATGCTATTTAAGACTCTAAAAATAATCTAAGTGAAGCATGAGAGATCAATAGTTTCTATAAAACAAATTCACGACCGTGCTCTAAAAGATATAAGTGAAGTACTAGAGCAAAATTATATAACTCAAAAGATATAAGCGAAGCACATAGAGTATTCTAACAAATTCCAAATCATGTATGGCTCTCTCAAAAGGAGTGTACAGAAAGGATGATTGTGGTAAAATAACAAGCAAAGACTCAAATAATACAAGACGCCCCAAGCAAAACAAATATCATGTGGCGAATAAAAATATAGCTCCAAGTAAAGTTACCGATAGAAGTAGACTAAAGAGGGGATGCCTTCCGGGGCATCCCCAAGCTTTGGCTTTTAGGTGTCCTTTGATTATCTTGGGGGTGCCATGGGCATCCCCAAGCTTATGTTCTTGCCACTCCTTGTTCCATAATCCATCAAATCTTTACCCAAAACTTGAAAACTTCACAACACAAAACTTAAAGTAGAAAATCTCGTGAGCTCCGTTAGCGAAAGAAAATAAAAGGCCACTTCAAGGTACTGTAATGAACTCATTCTTTATTTATATTGGTGTTATACCTACTGTATTCCAACTTCTCTATGGTTTATAAACTATTTTACTAGCCATAGATTCATCAAAATAAGCAAACAACACACGAGAAACAGAATCTGTCAAAAACAGAACAGTCTGTATTAATCTGTAGCTAGCGCAAGATCTGGAACCCCAAAAATTCTAAAATAAATGGCTGGACGTGAGGAATTTATCTATTAATCATATGCAAAAATAATTAACTAAATATCACGTTCCAAATAAAAATGACAGCAGTTCTCGTGAGCGCTAAAGTTTCTGTTTTTTACAGCAAGTTCAACAAGACTTTCCCCAAGTCTTCCCAACGGTTCTACTTGGCACAAACACTAATTAAACACAAAAAACATAACCAAAATAGATTCTAAATTAATTATTTATTACTAAACAGGAGCAAAAAGCATGTAATAAAAATAAAATTGGGTTGCCTCTCAACAAGCGCTATCGTTTAACGCCCCTAGCTAGGCATAACAAGCAATAATAGATCTAGGTATTGCCATCTTTGGTAGGCAACCCATAAGTGGATCTCATAATAGATTCATAAGGTAATTTAATTTTGTTTCTAGGAAAGTGTTCCATGCCTTTCCTTAATGGAAATTGGAATCTAATATTTCCTTCCTTCATATCAATAATTGCACCGATCGTTCTAAGGAAAGGTCTACCAAGAATAATAGGACATGAAGGATTGCAATCTATGTGAAGAACAATAAAATCTGCGGGCACATAATTCCTATTTGCAACAATAAAAACATCATTAATTATTCCCATAGGTTTCTTAATAGTGGAATCCACAAGGTGCAAGTTTAGAGAGCAATCATTTAAATCACGGGAACCTAACAAATCACACAAAGCCTTTGGAATCATGGAAACACTAGCACCCAAATCACATAAAGCATAGCTTTCATGATCTTTAATTTTAATTTTAATAGTTGGTTCCCACTCATCATAAAGTTTTCTAGGGATAGAAACTTCCAATTCAAGTTTTTCTTCATAAGATTGCATCAAGGCATCAACGATATGTTTAGTAAACGCTTTATTTTGACTATAAGCATGAGGAGAATTTAGCACGGATTGCGACAAGGAAATAAAATCAATCAAAGAGCAATTTTCATAGTTAAATTCCTTGAAATCCATAATAGTGGGTTTAGCAACATCTAGGGTTTTAATTTCTTCAATCCCACTTTTATCAAATTTAGCATCAAGATCAACAAATTCCGAATTCTTGGAACGCCTTCTAGGTAAAGGTGGATCATATTCAGTCCCATTATCAAGATTCATATTGCAAAACAAAGATTTAATAGGGGACACATCAATAACTTTTAGATCTTCATCTTTATTTTCATAGGAACTAGAAGAACACGCTCTTATAAAGGCATCTTTCTTAGCACGCATCCTAGCGGTTCTTTATTTGCACTCATCAATGGAAATTCTCATGGCTTTGAGAGACTCATTGATATCATGCTTAGGTGGAATAGATCTAAGTTTCAAAGAATCAACATCAAGAGCAATTCTATCAACGTTCCTAGCCAAATCATCAATCTTAAGCAATTTTTCTTCAATCATAGCATTAAAATTCTTTTGCAAAGTAATAAATTCTTTAATATTAGATTCAAAATAAGAGGGAATCTTATTATCATTTCCATAAGAATTGTTGTAGGAATTACCATAATTATTAGAGGGATTACTAGGATAAGGCCGAGGATTAAAATTTCCCCTATACGTGTTGTTACCAAAATTGTTCCTACCAACAAAATTCACGTCCATAGATTCATTATTATTCTCAACCAAAGTAGACAAGGGAATATCATTAGGATCATAAGAAACACTCTTATTAGCAAATAATTTCATAAGTTCATCCATCTTTCCACTCAAAACATTAATTTCTTCTATCGCATGCACCTTTTTATTAGTAGATCTTTCAGTATGCCATTGAGAATAATTAACCATAATATTATCTAGGAGTTTAGTAGCTTCTCCTAAAGTGATTTCCATAAAAGTTCCTGCCGCGGCCGAATCTAAAAGATTTCTAGAAGCAAAATTCAATCCGGCATAAAAATTCTGAACAATCATCCACAAATTTAAACCATGAGTAGGGCAATTACGTATCATTAATTTCATTCTCTCCCAAGCTTGTGCAACATGTTCATGATCAAGTTGCTTAAAATTCATAATATCGTTTCTAAGAGAGATGATCTTAGTGGGAGGAAAATACTTAGCGATAAAAGCATCTTTGCACTTGTTCCATGAATCAATACTATTTTTAGACAAAGACGAAAACCAAGCTTTACCACGATCTCTAAGCGAAAAAGGAAATAGCTTCAATTTAACAATATCATTATCCACATCTTTCTTATTTTGCATATCACACAAATCAACGAAGCTATTTAGATGGCTAGCAACATCTTCACTAGGAAGGCCGGAAAACGGATCTTTCATGACAAGATTCAGCAAAGCAGTATTAATTTCACAAGATTCAGCATCGGTAAGAGGAGCAATCGGAGTGCTAATAAAATCATTGGTGTTGGTATTGGTGAAATCACACAATTTAGTATTATCTTGAGCCATTGTGACAAGCAAGAAAACTAACACACAAGCAAACAAAAAGCAAGCGGGCAAAAGGAGGCAAATAGGAAAGAGAGGGAGGATAGAGAGAGAGAGAGGGCGAATAAAACGGCAAGGGTGAAGTGGGGGAGAGGAAAACGAGAGGCAAATGGCAAATAATGTAATGCGGGAGATAAGGGTATGTGATGGGTACTTGGTATGTTGACTTTTGCATAGACCTCCCCGGCAACGGCGCCAGAAATCCTTCTTGCTAGCTCTTGAGCACTGCGTTGGTTTTCCTCGAAGAGGAAGGGATGATGCATCAAAGTAGCGTAAGTACTTCCCTCAGTTTTTGAGAACCAAGGTATCAATCCAGTAGGAGGCTACGCGCGAGTCCCTCGTACCTGCACGAAACAAATAAATCCTCGAAACCAACGCAAATAGGGGTTGTCAATTACTATAAGGCCACTTACGAGAGTGAGATCTGATAGATATGGTAAGATAATATTTTTGGTATTTTTATGATAAATATGCAAACTAAAATAAAGGCAAAGTAAATAGCAAAGGAAATAACTAAGTAGTAGGAGATTAATATGATAAAGATAGACCCCGGGGCCATAGGTTTCAGTAGTGGCTTCTCTCGAGAGCATAAGTATTCTATGGTGGGTGAACAAATTACTGTTGAGCAATTGACAAAATTGAGCATAATTATGAGAATATCTAGGTACGATCATCTATATAGGCATCACGTCCGAGACAAGTAGACCGACTCCTGCCTGCATCTACTACTATTACTCCACTCATCGACCGCTATCCAGCATGCATCTAGAGTATTAAGTTAAAAACAGAGTAACGCCTTAAGCAAGATGACATGATGTAGAGGGATAGACTTGTGCAATATGAAGAAAACCCCATCTTGTTATCCTCGATGGCAACAATACAATACGTGCCTTGCTGCCCTACTGTCACTGGGAAAGGACACCACAAGATTGAGCCCAAAGCTAACCACTTCTCCCATTGCAAGAAAGATCAATCTAGTAGGCCAAAACAAACTGATAATTCGAAGAGACTTGCAAAGATAACCAATCAAACATAAAAGAATTCAGAGAAGATTCAAATATTATTCATAGATAGACTTGATCATAAACCCACAATTCATCGGTCTCAACAAACACACCGCAAAAAGAAGATTACATCGAATAGTTCTCCACAAGAGAGGGGGAGAACATTGTATTGAGATCCAAAAAGAGAGAAGAAGCCATCTAGCTACTAACTATGGACCCGTAGGTCTGAGGGGAACTACTCACACTTCATCGGAGGGGCTATGGTGTTGATGTAGAAGCCCTCCGTGATCGATGCCCCCTCCGGCGGAGCTCCGGAACAGGCCCCAAGATGGGATCTCGTGGATACAGAAAGTTGAGGCGCTGGAATTAGGGTTTTAGCTCTGTATCTGATCGTTTGGGTGTAAGTAGGTATATATAGGAGGAAGGAATACGTCCGTGGAGCAACAGGGGCCCACGAGGGTGGAGGGTGCGCCTGGAGGGGGGGGAGGGGGGTAGGCGCGCCCCCTACCTCATGGCCTCCTCTTTTCTTTCTTGACGTAGGGTCCAAGTCTCCCTGGTCTTGTTCGTTGAGAAAATCACGTTCCCGAAGGTTTCATTCCGTTTGGACTCCGTTTGATATTCCTTTTCTTCGAAACCCTAAAACAGGCAAAAAACATCAATTCTGGGCTGGGCCTCCGGTTAATAGGTTAGTCCCAAAAATAATATAAAAGTGGATAATAAAGCCCAATAATTTCCAAAACAGTAGATAATATAGCATGGAGCAATCAAAAATTATAGATACGTTGGAGACGTATCAAGCATCCCCAAGCTTAATTCCTGCTCCTTCTCGAGTAGGTAAATGATAAAAACAGAATTTTTGATGCGGAGTGCTACTTGGCATAATTTTAATGTAATTCTTCTTAATTGTGGTATGAATATTCAGATCCGAAAGATTCAAGACAAAATTTCATATTGACATAAAAATAATAATACTTCAAGCATACTTTATGTCTTCTCAAAATAACATGGCTAAAGAAAGTTATCCCTACAAAATCATATAGTCTGGCTATGCTCTATCTTCACTACACAAAATATTTAAATCATGCACAACCCCGATGACAAGCCAAGCAATTGTTTCATACTTTTGACATTCTCAAAACTTTTTCAATCTTCACGCAATACATGAGCGTGAGCCATGGATATAGCACTATAGGTGGAATAGAGTGGTGGTTGTGGAGAAGGCAAAAAGGAGAAGATAGTCTCACATCAACTAGGCGTATCAACGGGCTATGGAGATGACCATCAATAGATATCAATGTGAGTGAGTAGGGATTGCCATGCAATGGATGCACTAGAGCTATAAGTATATGAAAGCTCAAAAAGAAACTAAGTGGGTGTGCATCCAACTTGCTTGCTCATGAAGACCTAGGGCAATTTGAGGAAGCCCATCATTGGAATATACAAGCCAAGTTCTATAATGAAAGATTCCCACTAGTATATGAAAGTGATAACATGAGAGACTCTCTACTATGAAGATCATGGTGCTACTTTGAAGCACAAGTGTGGTAAAAGGATTGTAACATTGTCCCTTCTCTCTTTTTCTCTCATTTTTTATTCATTTGGGCTTCTTTGGCCTCTTTTATTTATTTTTCGTCCGGACTCTTATCCCGACTTATGGGGGAATCATAGTCTCCAACACCCTTTCCTTACTGGGACAATGCTCTAATAATGATGATCATCACACTTTTATTTTTCTTACAACTCAACAATTATAACTCGATAACAGAACAGTGGAAAGTTGCATGGCAATATATCTCGGAATGTCTATGGAAATGCCATAATAGGTAGGTATGGTGGGTGTATGATACCGGCGAAAGGTGCGCGGTATTAGAGAGGCTAGCAAAGGTGGAAGGGTGAGAGTGCGTATAATCCATGGAGTCAACATTAGTCATAAAGAACTCATATACTTATTGCCAAAATCTACAAGTTATCAAAGCAAAGTATTACGCACATGCTCCTAGGGGGATAGATTGGTAGGAAAAGACCATCGCTCGTCCCCGACCGCCACTCATAAGGAAGAAAATCAATAAATAAATCATGCTCCGACTTCATCACATAACGGTTCACCATACGTGCATGCTACGGGAATCACAAGCTTCAACACAAGTATTTCTTAAATTCACAACTACTCAACTAGCATGACTTTAATATCACCATCTCCATATCTCAAAACAATTATCAAGTATCAAACTTATCATAGTATTCAACACACTCATAAGAAAGTTTTATTATTAATCTTGGCATACCAAGCATATTAGGATTTTAAGCAAATTACCATGCTATTTAAGACTCTCAAAATAATCTAAGTGAAGCATGATAAATCAATAGTTTCTATAAAACAAATCCACCACCGTGCTCTAAAAGATATAAGTGAAGCACTAGAGCAAAATTATATAACTCAAAAGATATAAGCGAAGCACATAGAGTATTCTAACAAATCCCAAATCATGTATGGCTCTCTCAAAAGGTGTGTACAGCAAGGATGATTGTGGTAAACTAATAAGAAAAGACTCAAATCATACAAGACGCTCCAAGTAAAACACATAGCATGTGGTAAATAAAAATATAGCTCCAAGTAAAGTTACCGATAGAAGTAGACGAAAGAGGGGATGCCTTCCGGGGCATCTCCAAGCTTTGGCTTTTAGGTGTCCTTAGATTATCTTGGGGGTGCCATGGGCATCCCCAAACTTAGGCTTTTGCCACTCCTTGTTCCATAATCCATCATCTTTACCAAAAACTTGAAAACTTCACAACACAAAACTTAAAGTAGAAAATCTCTGAGCTCGTTAGCGAAAGAAAACACAAAAGCACTTCAGGTACTGTAATTGAAACTCATTCTTATTTATATGGTGTTTACCCTACTTGTTCTAACCTTTCTCTATGGTTTATAAACTATTTTACTAGCATAGATTCATCAAAATAAGCAAACAACACACGAAAACAGATCTGTCCAAAAACAGAAACGTCTTGTAGTAATACTGCAGCTAGCGCAAGATGTGGAACCCAAAAATTCTAAAATAAATTGCTGACGTGAGAATTTATCTATTAATCTATGCAAAAAATAATAACTAAATATCACTTTCCAATAAAATGGACAGCAGTTCTCGTGGAGCGCTAAAAGTTTCTATTTTTCTAAGCAGTTCCAACAAGACTTTCCCCAAGTCCTTCCCCAACGGTTTACTTGGCACAAACACTAATTTAAACAACAAAAAACACAAACCAAAAGACGCTAAATTAATTATTTATTACTCTAAAAAGGAGCAAAAATTCAAGTAATAAAAATAAAAATTGGGTTGCCTCCCAACAAGCGCTATCGTTTAACGCCCCTAGCTAGGCATAACAAGAAAGAATAGATCTAGGTATTGCCATCTTTGGTTGGCAATCCATAAGTGGACTCATAATAGATTCATAAGGTAATTTAATTTTGTTTCTAGGAAAGTGTTCCATGCCTTTCCTTAATGGAAATTGGAATCTAATATTTCCTTCCTTCATATCAATAATTGCACCAATCGTTCTAAGGAAAGGTCTACCAAGAATAATAGGACATGAAGGATTGCAATCTATGTCAAGAACAATAAAATACGGGCACATAATTCCTATTTGCAACAATAATAACATCATTAATTCTTCCCATAGGTTTCTTAATAGTGGAATCCGCAAGGTGCAAGTTTAGAGAGCAATCATCAAAATCACGGAAACCTAACAAATCACACAAAGTCTTTGGAATCGTGGAAACACTAGCACCCAAATCACATAAAGCATAGCATTCATGATCTTTAATTTTAATTTTAATAGTTGGTTCCCACTCATCATAAAGTTTTCTAGGGATAGAAACTTCCAATTCAAGTTTTTCTTCATAAGATTGCATCAAGGCATCAACGATATGTTTAGTAAACGCTTTATTTTGACTATAAGCATGAGGAGAATTTAGCACGGATTGCAACAAGGAAATACAATCAATCAAAGAGCAATTTTCATAGTTAAATTCCTTGAAATCCATAATAGTGGGTTTAGCAACATCTAGGGTTTTAATTTCTTCAATCCCACTTTTATCAAATTTAGCATCAAGATCAACAAATTCCGAATTCTTGGAACGCCTTCTAGGTAAAGGTGGATCATATTCAGTCCCATTTATCAAGATTCATATTGCAAAACAAAGATTTAATAGGGGACACATCAATAACTTTTAGATCTTCATCTTTATTTTCATAGGAACTAGAAGAACACGCTCTTATAAAGGCATCTTTCTTAGCACGCATCCTAGCGGTTCTTTCTTTGCACTCATCAATGGAAATTCTCATGGCTTTGAGAGGACTCAATTGATATCATGCTTTAGGGAATAGATCTAAGGTTCAAAGAATCAAACATCAAGAGCAATTTCTATCAACGTTCCTAGCCAAATCATCATCTTAAGCAATTTTTCTTCAATATAGCCATTAAAATTCTTTTGCTAAAGTAATAATTCTTTAATATTAGATTCAAAATCAGGGAATCTTATTATAATTCCATAAGAATTGTTGTAGGAATTACCATAATTTAGAGGGATTACTAGAATAAGGCCTAGGATTGAAATTTCCTCTATATGCGTAGTTACCAAAATTGTTCCTACCAACAAAATTCACATCCATAGATTCATTATCATTCTCAATCAAAGTAGACAAGGGCATATCATTAGGATCAGAGGAAACACTCTTAATAGCCAATAATTTCATAAGTTCATCCATCTTTCCACTCAAAACATTAATTTCTTCTATCGCATGCACCTTTTTATTAGTAGATCTTTCAGTATGCCATTGAGAATAATTCACCATAATATTATCTAGGAGTTTAGTAGCTTCCCCTAAAGTGATTTCCATAAAAGTGCCTCCTGCGGCCGAATCTAAAAAATTTCTAGAAGCAAAATTCAATCCGGCATAAAAAATTTGTATAATCATCCACAAATTTAAACCATGAGTAGGGCAATTACGTATCATTAATTTCATTCTCTCCCAAGCTTGTGCAACATGTTCATGATCAAGTTGCTTAAAATTCATAATATCGTTTCTAAGAGAGATGATCTTAGTGGGAGGAAAATACTTAGCGATAAAAGCATCTTTGCACTTGTTCCATGAATCAATACTATTTTTAGACAAAGACGAAAACCAAGCTTTACCACGATCTCTAAGCGAAAAAGGAAATAGCTTCAATTTAACAATATCATTATCCACATCTTTCTTCTTTTGCATATCACACAAATCAACGAAGCTATTTAGATGGCTAGCAACATCTTCACTAGGAAGGCCGGAAAACGGATCTTTCATGACAAGATTCAGCAAAGCAGTATTAATTTCACAAGATTCAGCATCGGTAAGAGGAGCAATCGGAGTGCTAATAAAATCATCGTTGTTGGTATTGGTGAAGTAACACAATTTAGTATTATCTTGAGCCGTCGTGACAAGCAAGCAAACTAACACACAAGCAAACAAAAAGCAAGCGGGCAAAAGGAGGCAAATAGGAAAGAGAGGGAGGATAGAGAGAGAGAGAGGGCGAATAAAAAGGCAAGGGTGAAGTGGGGGAGAGGAAAATGAGAGGCAAATGGAAAATAATGTAATGCGGGTGATAAGGGTATGTGATGGGTACTTGGTATGTTGACTTTTGCGTAGACTTCCCCGGCAACGGCGCCAAAAATCCTTCTTGCTAGCTCTTGAGCACTGCGTTGGTTTTCCACGAAGAGGAAGGGATGATGCAGCAAAGTAGCGTAAGTATTTCCCTCAGTTTTTGAGAACCAAGGTATCAATCCAGTAGGAGGCTACGCGCGAGTCCCTCATACCTGCACAAAACAAATATATCCTCGCAACCAACGCAAATAGGGGTTGTCAATTACTATAAGGCCACTTACGAGAGTGAGATCTGATAGATATGGTAAGATAGTATTTTTGGTATTTTTATGATAAAGATGCAAAGTAAAATAAAGGCAAAGTAAATAGCAAAGGAAATAACTAAGTAGTAGGAGATTAATATGATAAAGATAGACCCGGGGGCCATAGGTTTCACTAGTGGCTTCTCTCGAGAGCATAAGTATTCTACGGTGGGTGAACAAATTACTGTTGAGCAATTGACAAAATTGAGCATAATTATGAGAATACCTAGGTACGATCATCTATATAGGCATCACGTCCGAGACAAGTAGACCGACTCCTGCCTGCATCTACTACTATTACTCCACTCATCGACCGCTATCCAGCATGCATCTAGAGTATTAAGTTAAAAACAGAGTAACGCCTTAAGCAAGATGACATGATGTAGAGGGATAGACTTGTGCAATATGAAGAAAACCCCATCTTGTTATCCTCGATGGCAACAATACAATACGTGCCTTGCTGCCCTACTGTCACTGGGAAAGGACACCACAAGATTGAGCCCAAAGCTAACCACTTCTCCCATTGCAAGAAAGATCAATCTAGTAGGCCAAAACAAACTGATAATTCGAAGAGACTTGCAAAGATAACCAATCAAACATAAAAGAATTCAGAGAAGATTCAAATATTATTCATAGATAGACTTGATCATAAACCCACAATTCATCGGTCTCAACAAACACACCGCAAAAAGAAGATTACATCAAATAGTTCTCCATAAGAGAGGGGGAGAACATTGTATTGAGATCCAAAAAGAGAGAAGAAGCCATCTAGCTACTAACTATGGACTCGTAGGTCTGAGGCGAACTACTCACACTTCATCGGAGGGGCTATGGTGTTGATGTACAAGCCCTCCACGATCGATGCCCCCTCCGGCGGAGCTCCGGAATAGGCCCCAAGATGGGAGCAATTCTGGGTTGGGCCTCCGGTTAGTAGGTTAGTCCCAAAAATAATAAAAAAGTGGATAATAAAGCCCAATAATGTCCAAAACAGTAGATAATATAGCATGGAGCAATCAAAAATTATAGATACGTTGGAGACGTATCAAGGCCCCTGGCTTGTAATGTAAAGCTTGTATTATTTTATTTGTGTCTAGAGTTGTGTTGTGATATCTTCCCGTGAGTCCCTGATCTTGATCGTACACATTTGCGTGTATGATTAGTGTACGGTCGAATCGGGGGCGTCACACCGACCTTGTGTCAGGATAATCGAAACCAGCCGGGATAAAAGATTATGCCATGACACAAGTCGAGGGCCAATCAAATCCTGCCTGAACGAAATTTTCAGCAGGGAAGAACCAAGCACGTGCGCAATAGTATTATTCTTATTGCGAGCGGGGATCTTTTTTTGCGGGAAATCAACAAATGGGATCTTGAGGCTGTGAGAGTTTTCGATTGATCAAAGTCCCAATTGGAAGGAGAGTGGGAAAGACTGATAGTAGACAAGTTTGCAATATTTTCAGATTTTTTTGTGAGAAAATTTCCAATCTATTCATCTTCAATCATGTCAGTACAATGAACACCAGATATAATAAAAATTACATCCAGATCCGTAGACCACCTAGTGACGACTACAAGCACTGAAGCGAGCCGAAGACGCGCCGCCGTCATCGCCCCTCCCTTGCCGGAGCCGGCAAACTTGTTGTAGTAGACAGTCGGAAAGTCGTCGTGCTAAGACCCCAAAGGACCAGCACACTAGAACAACAACCGTTGCTGATGAATAATAGCATAGATCGAAAGGATCCAACCTGAAGAAACACAAAGGTAGATGAACTACGACCAGATCCGAGCAAATCCACAAAGGACAGATCCATCGGAGACACACCTCCACACACCCACAGACGATGCTAGACACACCACTAGGACGGGGGATAAGCGGGGAGAACCTTATTCCATCTTCAGGGAGCCGTTACCATTTCGTCTTCCTGAGCAGGACACAAACCCTAAAAAGACTCGCAGGAACACCTAAAAACAGAGCCCTCCCGCCGGTAAGGGTCGGGGTCCACCGGATCGCCATGGCCCTAAGGCCACCGGAGGCGAGGCGGACCGCCAACGGGATACGAGGAACCCTAAGTTTTTCTTGGGGTACGAGGATTTACGTGCTACTGCAATATTTTGAGATTGTCTATATATTCAACTAGATAATACCTCACGTGTTTCTGTTGAAATTCGAAGCAATAGATTTATGAATAATAGAAAAGGAATATATGAGAGCAATACACTTCACATTCTCACCATGTTCGTGGAGGGTGGATGCACGTTATAGTGTCTTTTCACCTTATAACCTCGGTGAAATGATGTCTTGCTAATAAAATAAGAATGGTGATGTGGAGGTTTTGCAACTGTTCAAAAATGAAATGCGGAGAGCTTGCATTTGCTAGAAAAATAACCAGGTTATAACTATTTGAGAATATGTGAAGAAGGAATAAATTTTGTGTGTGTGCTGTGTGTGTGTGTGGGGTGGGGGGGTGGGGTGAATGGAGAATCTTTATTGTTAATGGAACAATCTTTTTTCCAAAAAAAATCTGCTATTGGAAATAAAAAATAATGGTTAATGTTTGGCAAATCCATATATAGTTTTTCGGAAACACTAACGCCCACACGTGTGGGCGTTTGCATCTCGCCCACACGCGTGGATCCGCGTTCGTTTATGGGTGCACGAATCTTGGCATGTTTGTGGTGCCACATAGGACTGGGCTGGTGTGTGGCATTCACCCGGTCGCCCACACGTCCGTTTCACCACATGAAAGGGCCGGTGTGTGGGCGTTTAGCAGTTCGCCCACACGCCAGTTTTCACTCACGCACAAAGACTGGTGTGTGTGCATTTGTCATCTTGCCCACACGCCCGTCTCCTCTCCCACATCCAAGCTGTCAGTTGTCATGCGCTTTGCAGTGTACATGGTGCCCTAGTGTGCTTGTAAGCAGATGTCAACTCTCTCTTTTTTTTACCCGAACATGTCAGTTGCCATATATTTTGCAGGGTACACGGCAACTGCCCTAGTGTGCTTGTAAGCAGATGGCAACTCTCTGTTTTACCCGAACATGTTGTTTTGTCATGTCTCTTTGTAGTGCTACATGGCAACTGCCTAGTGTTAGTAGGTGGAAACTCCTAAGGTTTTCAAATCACGACAACTGTAGTAAACCAGACCATACATGGCAACTGCTTAGTGTTAGTAGGTGGCAACCTCTAAAGTTTTCAAATCATGGCAACTATAGTAAACCAGACCATACATGGCAACATTTGTAGTTGTCCAAAATGCCATCTGGCACTTGACCTGAGATGGCAACTGCAGTTGAGAAACCATGGCAACTGTAGTTCAGCGACATGGCAACTACAGGTAAACGGATATTGAAGAGGGTCCGGACCATGGCAACTACGGGGACGCGTGGTGACTGTCACGCTGGGCGTGAGGGATTGTGAGGTAGGTGGCTGAGAGAGGTCGTGTGGGCGTTATGCATTTTGCCCACACGTAGGCATGTGAGAGGGACCGCTAGGAAAAAAGAGAGGTGTGTGGGCATTAGTTGTTTTGCCCACACGTAGGCGTGTGGGCTGGTCCTCTTAGAAATCACACAAGACGTGTGGGTAGACTCCTTAACACCCACATGTGTGGCAGTTATCGTCGTCCTATTTTTTTGCCAAAAAAATCCATATATAGTTGAAAAAGGTAGTTTTCTGGTGCACACCTATTATGAGAGTCTACCCTTATGTTCAGATGATTTTGGTTTTTAGACCTTAGCACCATCTGAGATTAACTGTTGGGCGAAGTATAAGGCCTAGGGAGGAGGGGGGTGAGGGTTGAGTAATCCTATCAACAATTTATATTTCAATCTATGCTCATAGGTGTATGATGTCTGTGCATGCATTCATATGGATGAGTGTATGCGAGCGTTTGCATTTGTATTGTGTTTAAAAAGGAGATCATATGTTTAATTATTTAGAATTCTCTGAGCAGTCTCGCAATGCACTCCTATCACAGCGGCATATTGTTCTAACCCGCGATGCACTCGACTTTCCGGAAACACAAAAAAGGAAGCAACAAGAAGTTGGCCCATGGGGAGCTTTCTACAAGTGTCGTGTCTCCTCCTGCCGCCCTGCTCACCGTCGCTGCATCCATCAGTAGTGGGCGGACACAACCACACCATCACTATCCGCTAATCCACGGGAAGAACGTTGCGCCTTAGGCCAGGCGAAATTCCGAGTCCACGCACAAGAAGTGTAAGGTTCCTTGTGTTAGCACTAATCTTGGTATCAAAACAAAACCATGGTCAAACATGGCTCACTTAGGTGCTTGCAAATTTAAATATAAAATAGGAACAAAAACCAAAACTGATTTTTTTTCTGACATGAAACATGGTCAAACATATTAGGTTCTTGCAAAATTTCGTCCACAAATATCATTTGTGGAGCCATAGACACAAAAAAGAAAATCAGTGGTCATAGTTTTGAACACTTTTGAGCAGTAATTTTGTTGTTTTTGTTTTGAGCTCCTCAAATGTTATTAGTAGACAAATTTTTGCAAGCACCTAATATGTTTGATGTCAAAAACTTTCAGATTTTTCTATTTTTCTATATTTTTTGCAAACTGTTCACCCGAGTGTAGGTGCACCATTGAGCAGCCGCACCTTTCTCGGTAACTTTCCTTTATGTTACTTGGCAGTTTCCAGGAGACCATGCTACTGAAATGTATCATCTGATGTAACGAATCTCTGTTGTATTGCTGATGCTATCGGGGTTCTCTTCTGATTAACACTAGAGTGTTAACTTTCATTTCCTACTGTGATCATGTGGTGTGGTGTGGTCTTCTGCAGTTCAATTTGATGTTAATTGTGGGGCACACTCAGAATAATATTTTACTCCATCGATCTGAATTAATTGACGTAACCTCTATACAATGTCCTTTGAATCAGGGAGTACATAACTTTCAGTTTGCTGGTAAATGCAGCAAATTTCATGTGGAGGGAGCACTGTAATAATAATGTGATAGCATCACTTTTTAGTCAATGCTATACAGTAGGCAAGCTACTATTAGTTAAGTAGATGTAATGGGAAAATCAAAATTTGCAATTTGTACACACACTTTCTGGAAAGGGGTCTGGGTTCGCCTAACCGGCAAGTTGATGTTTAGATGACAAAACATTGATTCAATTTGACAGTAGAAACTTGGATTGGTAACTAGTCTCATCCACTATATAAATTAAACATGGCTTGGTAACTAGTCTCTCTACTGCATAATGCAGAAGGAAGGGATCGGTGGCCTTTACAAGGGGCTTGGACCTAGTTGCGTCAAGCTTATTCCCGTGGCAGGGATCTCATTCATGTGTTATGAGGCCTACAAGAAGATACTGGTCGAAGCTGAGGAGCAGAGACAGCCTGCGGGGTCGAGTCCTTAAGAAGAGGCGGCAAGAAACCCTACCCCCACCGCCGGGCAAGTCCATCCTCCCCCTCCCCTCCGTCGCCGCTAGAGCAGGTCACCGGGCGAAGCCCCAGGTGGCTGATGGCGGTAGTGGAGGCTCCCTTCCCTCTCATGTCAGATCAGGTGAGGCGGGTCACCCATGGCGCCGGGGCGCTCTCCCCCTATTTGGGTCGCGGCGGCGCGTCCAGGCGACGGTGCAAGATGGCGGCATGGTGTTGGGCAGGGGCGGTGGAGCTGCTAGGCTCTGAGGAAGATTTGGTGGCGTCGGTCGTTCGATGGGCTCGCAGGGTCATGGCGGCCTTGGTCGCGGTGGCCCGCGGCTCGGCCTGTCGGCGGCGGCGGCCCTGGAAGGTGGCGACAGGTGAAACTCAGGCTTCCCGCGGCGGCATGGCATGGTGCTGTCTCTATCCAAGGCGGATATGCATCGCCGATCTCGTGGTTTTGCTGTGGATTGGTTCAGATCAGAGACGGTGATGAGTGTGCGGGATCACCTCGGCGACTCTCGCGGTTTGGCGAGGTGGGGTGAGAGCCCTACTCCCAGGCTCCAGTGGTGGCGCACTCAGGAAGTGGCCGGTGGGCCAGGGCTCCTACGGTGGCTCTGTTGTTGCGGTTAGTCGCCAGATCTAGGCGGCTAGATCTGGGGCTTAGAAGGCGGTCGAGATAGTGCACATGTTGTTGGGTGGATTTCTTGGGACGGATCCGGGTGAAAACTTGGTCTTCGGTCGTTGGCCGGAGCCGGTGATGACGATGCCCTTATCATCGTTTCCCTCATGAAGGCCTCATCAAGGTGAAGCTTCCAACCCCACCCAATACCTCTGGGGGAAACCCTAGATTAGCTGATCGGATGACGGCAGCATTCATGTGTCGTTACCCCCTTGGGGGCGGCATTCTTGGAGAGGCACTCGGGCTCGAGGCACCAGTAGATGGGTTCTTCGATGGAGCGGTGTTTATTTCTACATATTCATGGCAGCGGTTCTCGGTGGCATGGAGCAGTGGAGGCTTGGCATCAGATGTGTGGCGATGGACACACGCAGGAGGTCGACGTTGGCTGGCGTCGTGGTGGCGTCGATGGCAGAGAGGCCTGACAAGGTCAATGCGTCAGTACATGCTTTGAGGATGGATCGAGGGAAGACAGAGGTGACGGCCCTTTGCAGCACGTGCGCGTGGTACTCACTGAGAGTGCGCCAGACTGAAGTGTTACCCAGTCCCGCCTATGTGGCTTGGATGGGGCATCCAACGTTAGATGTTAGGCTTTTGTGCGGTGTCTGTTTGGTATTTGGCCCGGACATTCAGCACCCCTTCATCAAGAGGATAGGAGTAGCGACATATGTCATCTTGATGCTGGCCTCGGGCTTACTTGTACTTCTTTGTAAGGTCATTGTGAATAATAAATAATATGTCCGCATGCATCTCCCAGATGCAGAGGCTGGGGTGATTCCTCCTTTTCTAAAAAAAATTAAAGAAAAAAACATATGATCAACTCATCAGAAGTTTGCAAGAGTCTTGGCTCAGTGGTTGGGCATGCGGTTGTGCAGCCTAACAAATCAAGTTCAATTTCTAGAATTGAGAGGTGATGCACAGAGATTCTTCCGCATTTATTAAGGATCAAACTTGGTGTATAGTGAAACATCTCATTAAAAAAATTCGAAGGATCATGTTTATCTTGTACTCGTACTAAAATGGTTATATGTATCCCTAGTTGGTGCAGAGTCCGGGAAGTGAAAATCCCTCCCTTTTTTAGGATGGATGCATGCTTATGAACCACCCATCACGTTCCATCAGCACGACCCCCCCGACCCCCTAGCGCTGCCACCCCAAGGCGGTGCAGGGGGATCAGATCCTAGCTCCGCCAGCCCCCAACCCCACAGAGAAAGATCCTGCTGCCGCTGCCGCTGGCGTTGGCCGGGGCGGCGACGACGCTCAGTGCCAAGGCGCTGAGCGTGAGGCGGCGGCGGCAACCACTCGAGGCGGCTGGGGCACCTCGGGCTGGGGGCTTCGCACCGCGGCCAGGACGGCTCCCTGGCCGTGCGGCAGCAACTGACGACCCCATGGCTGGTGGTGCTGGCGATGGTGGCATGGCGGCGGCCGCGGATCTGGATCCCACCCAGATTCGTCATCGATTGGATAGTCAGCGCTGCGATGAGGGCTTCAGTGAGGGGATGGAGGATCTCCACCGGAGTACCGGCGGCGGCAAATGTCTTCATGGAGAAACTCTGTGTGGTTCCAGCCAACCGCGAGATCGGGACAACGCGGCTTCCGGTGAAAATCACGCCTGACTATGGTTTTGGCGGACAATGGTGGCGTCTCTGACGTCATTTCCTTCTCAAGGCATAGTTGTTGCTAGGCATGTCAACTCGATCGGGATATTCCGGGGGAAACTCTAGATCTGTGTCTACCGGATCAGACGATGACGGTGCCTTCAGTGTCGTTCTTCCTCTTGGTGGCATTGTTTTGGAGAAAGTGTTGGCTGGAGGGGACAAGAGGAAGAGTGGTGTTGCATATACCGCAAGGCCGACGACGGATCCCGGTGGCATGGCGCAGCGGAGTTTCGGCAACGGGCGCGCCCAAGGGGGCCAGTCGCGCTCCCACCCTCGTGGGCCCCTCGTAGCTCCACCGACCTACTTCCTTCGCCTATATATACTCTTATACCCTGAAAACATCCAGGGGAGCCATGAAACCACTTTTTCACCGCCGCAACCTTCTGTACCCGTGAGATCCCATCTGGGGACCTTTTCCGGCGATCTGCCAAAGGGGGATTCGATCACGGAAGGCTTCTACATCAACACCACAGCCTCTCTGATGATGTGTGAGTAGTTTACCACAGACCTTCAGGTCCATAGTTATTAGCTAGATGGCTTCTTCTCTCTCTTTGGATCTCAATACAAAGTTCACCTCGATGTTCTTGGAGATCTATTCGATGTAATTCTTTTTGCGGTGTGTTTGCCGAGATCCGATGAATTGTGGGTTTATGATTAAGATTATCTATGAACAGTATTTGATTCTTCTCTGAATTCTTATATGCATGATTTGATATCTTTGCAAGTCTCTTCAAATTATCAGTTTGGTTTGGCCTACTAGATTGATCTTTCTTGCAATGGGAGAAGTGCTTAGCTTTGGGTTCAATCTTGTGGTGTCCTTTCCCAGTGACAGCAGGGGCAGCAAGGCACGTATTGTATTGTGGCCATCGAGGATAAAAAGATGGGATTTATATCATATTGCTTGAGTTTATCCCTGTACATCATGTCATCTTGCCTAATGCGTTACTCTGTTCTTATGAACTTAATACTCTAGATGCATGCTAGATAGCGGTCGATGTGTGGAGTAATAGTAGTAGATGCAGAATCATTTCGGTCTACTTGACACGGACGTGATGCCTATGTTCATGATCATGCTTAGATATTCTCATAACTATATGCTTTTCTATCAATTGCTCGACAGTAATTTGTTCACCCACCATAATATATGCTATCTTGAGAGAAGCCACTAGTGAAACCTATGGCCCCCGGGTCTACTTTACATCATATAAGTTTCCGATCTACAATTCTAGTTTACTATATATTTTGCAATCTTTATTTTCCAATCTATACAACAAAAATACCAAAAATATTTATCTTATTATCTTTACTAGATCTCACTTTTGCAAGTGGCCGTGAAGGGATTGATAACCCCTTTATCGCGTCGGTTGCAAGGTTCTTATTTGTTTGTGCAGGTACTAGGCGACTTGCGTGTAGTCTCCTACTGGATTGATACCTTGGTTCTCAAAAACTGAGGGAAATACTTACGCTACTTTGCTGCATCACCCTTTCCTCTTTAAGGGAAAAACCAACACATGCTCAAGAGGTAGCAAGAAGGATTTCTGGTGCCATTGCCGGGGAGATCTACACTCAAGCCAAGACATACCAAGTACCCTTCACAAACTCTTATCACTCGCATTACATTATTTGCCATTTGCCTCTCGTTTTCCTCTCCCCCACTCCAACCTTGCCGTTTTATTCGCCTCTTTTCCGTTCTCCCTTTTTTCGTTCGCCTTCTTTCGCTTGCCTCTTGTGTGATTGTGTGTTGGGTTGATTGTTTGTCACAATGGCTCAAGACAATACTAAATTATGTGACTTTACCAATACCAACAATGATGATTTTATTAGCACTCCTATTGCTCCTCTTACCGATGCTGAATCTTGTGAAATTAATACTGCTTTGCTGAATCTTGTCATGAAAGATCAATTTGCTGGCCTTCTGATAACCCACAAGTATAGGGGTTCGCAACAGTTTTCGAGGGTAGAGTATTCAACCCAAATTTATTGATTCGACACAAGGGGAGCCAAAGAATATTATCAAGTATTAGTAGCTGAGTTGTCAATTCAACCACACCTGGAAACTTAATATCTGCAGCAAAGTATTTAGTAGTGAAGTAATATGATAGTAGCGGTAACGGTAGCAAAAGTAATAGTTTTGGTTTTATAGTGATTGTAACAGTAGCAACGGAAAAGTAAATAAGCGAAGAACAATATGTGAAAAGCTCGTAGGCAATGGATCAGTGATGGATAATTATGTCAGATGCGATTCCTCATGCAACAGTTATAACATAGGGTGACACAGAACTAGCTCCAGTTCATCAATGTAATGTAGGCATGTATTCCGAATATAGTCATACATGCTTATGGAAAAGAACTTGCATGACATCTTTTGTCCTACCCTCCCGTGGTAGCGGGGTCCTATTGGAAACTAAGGGATATTAAGGCCTCCTTTTAATAGAGTACTGAACCAAAGCATTAACACTTAGTGAATACATGAACTCCTCAAACTACGGTCATCACCGGTAAGTATCCCGATTATTGTCACTTCGGGGTGAACGGATCATAACACATAATAGGTGACTATAGACTTGCAAGATAGGATCAAGAACTCACATATATTCATGAAAACATAATAGGTTCAGATATGAAATCATGGCACTCGGTCCCTAGTGACAAGCATTAAGCATAGAAAAGTCATAGCAACATCAATCTCAGAACATAATGGATACTAGGGATCAAACCCTAACAAAACTAACTCGATTACATGATAAATCTCATCCAACCCATCACCGACCAGCAAGCCTACGATGGAATTACTCACGCACGGCGGTGAGCATCATGAAATTGGTGATGGAGGAAGGTTGATGATGACGATGGCGACGGATTCCCCTCTCCGAAGCCCCGAACGGACTCCAGATCAGCCCTCCCGAGAGAGATTAGGGCTTGGCGATGGCTCCGTATCGTAAAACGCGATGAATCCTTCTCTCTGGTTTTTTTCTCCCCGAACGTGAATATATGGAGTTGGAGTTGAGGTCGGTGGAGCACTAGGGGGCGCACGAGGCAGGGGGCGCGCCCAGGGGCGTAAGGGGCGCCCCCACCCTTGTGGATAGGGTGTGGGCCCCCTGGCCTTGATTCTTTCGCCAGTATTTTTAATATATTCCAAAAATATTCTCCGTTGATTTTCTGGTCATTCCAAGATATTTTATTTCTGCACAAAAATAACACCATGGCAATTCTGCTGAAAACAACATCAGTACGGGTTAGTTCCATGCAAATCATGCAAGTTAGAGTCCAAAACAAGGGCAAAAGTGTTTGGAAAAGTAGATACGACGGAGTCATATCAACTTCACCAAGATTAAACCTTTGCTTATCCTCAAGCAATTCAGTTGATAAACTGAAAGTGATAAAGAAAAACTTTTACAAACTCTGTTTGCTCTTCTTGTTGTAAATATGTAAAGCCAGCATTCAAGTTTTCAGCAAAGATTATGAACTAACCATATTCACAATAACATTTAGGTCTCATGTTTACTCATATCAATGGCATAATCAACTAGCGAGCAATAATAATAAATCTCGGATGACAACACTTTCTCAAAACAATCATAATATGATATAACAAGATGGTATCTCGCTAGCCCTTTCTGAGACCGCAAAACATAAATGCAGAGCACCCCTGAAGATCAAGGGCTGACTGGAAATTGTAATTCATGGTAAAAGAGATCCAGTCACAGTCATACTCAATGTAAACTAATAATAATACATGCAAATGACAGCGGTGCTCTCCAACTGGTGATTTTTAATAAGATGATGATGACTCAACATAAAAGTAAATAGATAGTCCCTTCGCAGAGGGAAGCATGGATTTGTAGAGGTGCCAGAGCTCGATTTTGAAATAGATATGAATAATATTTTGAGCGGTATACTTTCATTGTCAACATAACAACCGAGAGATCTCGATATCTTCCATGCTACACACATTATAGGCTCCAAAGCAGAATGGTAATGTTTATACTCCCCCACCACCAACAAGCATCAATCCATGGCTTGCCCGAAACAACGGGTGCCTCCAACTAACAACAATCCCGAGGGAGTTTTGTTTGCAATTATTTTGATTTGATTTGAGCATGGGACTGGGCATCCCGGTGACCAGCCATTTCCTCGTGAGTGAGGAGCGGAGTACACTCCTCTTGAGAATAACCCGCCTAGCATGGAAGATACAGACAACCCTAGTTGATACATGAGCTATTCAAGCATACAAAAACAGAATTTTAATTTGAAGGTTTAGAGTTTGGCACATACAAATTTACTTGGAATGGCAGGTAGATACCGCATATAGGAAGGTATGGTGGACTCATATGGAAGAACTTTTGGGGTTTATGGAGTTGGATGCACAAGCAGTATTCCCGCTTAGTACAAGTGAAGGCTAGAAAGAGACTGGGAAGCGACCAGCTAGAGAGCGCCAACAGTCATGAACATGCATCAACACTGAATGCAAGCATGAGTGGGATATAATTCACCATGAACATAAATATCGTAGAGGCTATGTTGATTTTGTTTCAACTACATGCGTGAACATGTGCCAAGTCAAGCCACTCGAATTGTTCAAAGGAGGATACCACCTATCATACCACATCACAACCATTTTAATAGCATGTTGGCACGCAAGGTAAACCATTATAAACTCCTAGCAAATTAAACATGGCATGAGCAACTATAATCTCTAATTGTCATTGCAAATGTGTTTCATACATAATAGGTTGAATCAGGAACGATGAACTAATCATATTTACAAAAACAAGAGAGGTCGAGTTCATACCAGCTTCTCTCATCTCAATCAGTCCATCATATATCGTCATTATTGCATTTCACTTGCACAACCGAATAGTGTGGATAATAATAATAGTGCACGTGCATTGGACTAAGCTAGAATCTGCAAGCATTCAATTCAAGGAAGAAGACAAGGTAATACGGACTCTTTGTTAGATCAACAATAATGCATATGAGAGCCACTCAACATTTTCATCATGGTCTTCTCCTCTCGACCCCCAAGGAAAAGAAAGGAAATAAAACTATTTACACGGGAAAGCTCCCAACAAGCAAAAGAAGAACGAGAAATCTTTTTCGGTTTTCTTTTTAATTACTACTACAGGCATGGAAAGTAAACTAGCTAAAAGCTACAACTAATTTTTTTGGTTTTTCTTAAGGTTTTTCAAACACACAAAAAGAAAGCTTAAAAATAAAATAAACTAGCATGGATGATACAATGAAAAAGTATGAGCACCGACAACTGGCATGAGTGTGTGAACATGAATGTAATGTCGGTGAGAAATACGTACTCCCCAAAGCTTAGGCTTTTGGCCTAAGTTGGTCTATGCCCATGGATCAAAATTGCCATCTCCGGTGTATTGAGGAGGGTCTTCGGGGTGCCACTGGTTGGCGACCTCCTCCGGATCCCACTAATAAACAGACTGACAGTGAGGATCAGATAGTGGCTCCGGCTCTGGAGCTGATGTCAGGCTCTGGTATGCCTGAACGGCCTCCGGCAAAACAAGGTACATGCCTGAAAATATGTTGAATAAAGGGGGAGCAGGCAAGGTAATAGTCTCAAAGTGATTCTTATCAAATATCAGTCTATAGTTAAGCATCTTCTTCTTATTCTTAACAATAAAATTATGTGCTACCATGCTCTTATAATCTAGAAAAATATGAGGCAGCAACTTTTCCTCTTTCTCATAATGCATAATAGGTATGTTAAAGTGTGCAACAAGGCGCGAGGCGAAGATGCCTCCCAAGACGGGAGCCTTTGTACGGTTCATATTTAACCGTTTAGCAACAATAGCGCCTAAACTGAAAGTGGTATCACGAAACAAAGCATGGCGCAAAATAACAATATCAGGGGCACTAAGATTTTCATAGTTCCCGCGACCAATTAAGCACCTACTAGCAAATATTGCAAAGTAATGTAGAACAGGAAAATGTGTGTTAGTGATTCTTGCATCGAAAACTTTCCTCGTTTCCCCTACAACAATCATATCAATAAATCCCTCCACATCATTACAATGTGCTTCCCCTATGCTGCCCTCAAAGAGTATCCTACAATCCTGACAAAAATCATAAAGTGACATCTCCTTATGCTCATCATATAAATAAAATTCCACCGAAGGTGACGATCTCCTAACATGGAAATGAAAATTTTGCACAAAAATATTGGTGAGTAAGAGATACTGTTCACGCTGGTCGTGGAGGAAGTCGGTGAGGCCTGCATTCTCATCCAAATAATAAAAATCTTCATAAATAACGGCTTCTCTCAAGAACTCATCACAAGGCCATTCACATGGCCGAACTGTAACATCCACGATGTAACTTACCATATTTATACCCCGACTATTGCCATTTTCGGCTCTAAGTTATGAGATTCCCTCGTGGTTGGGTTTTGTCTTCATTTTGTATTTTGTCCATGTCATGCATTTCATATCATATCATCATGTGCATCTCATTTGCATACGTGTTTGTCTCATGCATCGGAGCATTTTCCCCGTTGTCTGTTTTGCAATCCGACACTACTATGTCCTCCGACGCCCCCTTTTGTCTCTTTTCGTGAGCGGGTGTTAAACTTTATAGGAATGGACAGAGATTTGCCAAGCGGCCTTGGTACACCACCGGTAGACCTCCTGTCAAGTTTCGTGCCATTTGGAGTCCGTTTGATACTCCAACGGTTAACCGAGGAACCATAAAGGCCTCGTGTGTGTTGCAGCCCAACACCCCTATAAAGTGGCCCAATAACCCATCCAAACCCCCTCCATCCTCTCGGCCGTTTGATCACGATCGCGTGGTCGAAAACTACACCTCATTTGGACATTCCTACCTTCCCGTACCTATATATATATATATGATCTCCTCCGAAATTTCGCGGATGAAACCCTAACCTCCTTCCACCTCGCGCCACCGGAGAAATCTTCCACCGTCTGGACATGTCCAGCCGCCGCGTCGGACCAATCACATCGTGCCACTTGTCCTCCGCCGTCGTCCCCGTGACCGCGGCCCGCCGAGCCCACGTGCGGCCCGACCCCGCCGCCCGCATCCCGTGCCCGAGGCCACCGGCCTTGCTCCGCCGCCCTCCGCCTTCGCGCCATCGCCGGCGACCTCCTTGCCGGACTGCGCCTCGCCGGCGCCGCTCCGATGCTCCGTGCCGCCGCCGCGCCGCCCGTCCCCGCCGCGCGCCTCGCCGACGCACCCCGCTCCTCCCGCCGGCGAACCTCGCCACCGGCGCCGCCATACCTCGCCGGAGAGCGCCGCCTCGCCCCGCCATCGTCCAGATCCGGCGACCGTGTCCCGGATACCCGCCTGGACCAAATCCACTAGCCCCTCCTTCCAAACGGCCTGCTCCGTCCTGGATCCACTCCATCCCGCATCACCACGTCCAAGTTCTCGGAGGTTGAAATTCCTCTAAGTCTTTTCCCTGTTAAGTTTTATGCCCTGTTCATTGCTTCATAACTTCATGACCGTAGCTCTGATTGATGCATATGTTATATCAAAATGTTCATCATGAGTTTCTATTCATCTTGTTCCATTGTGCCATGCTTGTTTGAGTCCATCTTGATGCCCAAATCATTAATGCAAGAGTGCTATAAATTGTTAGGTGCCGATTCTTATCAAAGTATGATGATTTGTCATTTTTGCTACAATTGTTGTGTGCTGCATATGGGCATGAGCTCTACATGTATTTTGATCTATGCCATGCCATCTTTATAGGGGTGTATGCCATGTATTTTTGTGATCTTTGTGGTGACTAGCACAAGCATGCAAAATAGCTCTCGTGATATTGCTGATTTCAGAGACTTAGAATTTCACTAAGTCATTGCTCTGCTGTTATTTTTATGCCATGTATTCATGTTGCTACAGTGAGATCCATGCTTTGTTTGAGTATCTTCAGTAAGGATGATTTGGACATATGGTTGTGCTCTATCCATCCATGCCCCTGTTTGCAATTATGGAGTGCCCTAGCATGACTTAATCTTGCTCTACTTTTGCTATAAAATGTTCCTGGCAGATTGTTTACATGTTAATCAATTTTGCCATGGATGTTGTAGTTGATCCAAGCATGCTATAACTTTATCTTTACTTGGTTAGCTTAATAAACATGTCTTCTTGCTGATGCTATGCTTTTCTTGTCATGCAATGCCTTGTGGTGAGTGAATCGAGCTCACAAAGAGGCCTTCATAATTCTGTTTTTGCCATGCTTAGTTTTTTGTTAAGTCTGAATCTCTTAACGAAACTTGCTATGTTTACATGGGTGCCATCATACCTTCTGATCCTTTTTGGCTATGTTACTGCTTCTGCTCAGCCCCTCTTATAGCGTTGCTAGTTGTAGGTGAAGTTGAAGTTTGTTCCATGTTGGAACATGGATATTGTTGGGATATCATTATTGTATCTTATTTACTTTAATGCATCCATATACTTGGTAAAGGGTGGAAGGCTCGGCCTTATGCCTGGTGTTTTGTTCCACTCTTGCCGCCCTAGTTTCCGTCATACCGGTGTTATGTTCCTTGATTTTGCATTCCTTACGCGGTTGAGTGTTATGGGAACCCCTTGACAGTTCGCTTTGAATAAAACTCCTCCAGTAAGGCCCAACCTTGGTTTTACCATTTGCCTAACAACCTATCACCTTCCCTTGGGTTCTGCAGACTCAAGGGTCATCTTTATTTAACCCCCCGGGCCAGTACTTCTCTAAGTGTTGGTCCAACCTGAGCAATGTCCGGCGCCCCCTGGGCAACTAGGGTCTATGCCAACCCGACGTTTGGCTCATCCGGTGTGCCCTGAGAACGAGATATGTGCAGCTCCTATCGGGATTTGTCGGCACATCCGGGCGGCATTGCTAGTCTTGTTTTACCATTGTCGAAATGGCTTGTAACCGGGATTCTGAGTCTGATCGGGTCTTCTTGGGAGAAGGAATATCCTTCGTTGATCGTGAGAGCTTGTGATGGGCTAAGTTGGGACACCCCTGCAGGGTTTGAACTTTCTAAAGCCGTGCCCGCGGTTATGGGCAGATGGGAATTTGTTAATGTCCGATTGTAGAGAACTTGACACTTAACTTAATTAAAATGAATCAACTGCGTCTGTAGCCGTGATGGTCTCTTTTCGACGGAGTCCGGGAAGAGAACACGGTCTCGTGTTATGCTTGAACGTAAGTAGCCTCAGGAAATACTTCTAGATCATTATTAGCTTCTCGACCGTGCTTTGCTTCTCTTCTCGCTCTCTTTTGCGTAAGTTAGCCACCATATATGCTAGTGCTTGCTGTAGCTCCACCTCACTACCTTTCCTACCCTTAAGCTTAAATAGTTTTGATCGCGAGGGTGTGAGATTGCTGAGTCCTTGTGGCTCACAGATACTTCCAAACAGTTGCAGGTGCCGATGATACCAGTGCAGGTGACACAACTGAGCTCAAGTGGGAGCTCGATGAAGATCGTGTTCGTTGTGTTGTTTCGTTTCCTGTTGATCAGTAGTGGAGCCCAGTTGGGGCGATCGGGGATCTAGCATTTGGGGTTGTCTTTATTTATGTTGGTTCTATAGTCGGACCTTGATTGTATTCTGGATGATGTAATGCTATATTTATGTATTGTGTGAAGTGGCGATTGTAAGCCAACTCTTTATCCCTTTCTTATTCAGTACATGGGATGTGTAAAGATTACCCCTCTTGCGACATGCCTACTATGCGGTTATGCCTCTAAGTCGTGCTCCCACACATGGGAGATATAGCCGCATCGTGGGTGTTACACGAACCTCCGCAGTGCGAGGGAGATTATACTTGGGCTTCTTATTTTCTTCACTTTGCTTATACTTAGAGCTTCGGCTCGATGAGCCCCTCAAGAATCTCTTCATCTTTTTCTGAAAATTTCTGAAATTTTTAGTAACTTAAAATAAAAGTGAACCAAACTCAATAAAATTGATAGCAACTACTCCTACAAGTGCCTAGAGGTCATATCATGCATTAAAACTACTTTTGACCACATAAATTTGACATGCAAGCTCAAGAACAGGGTCACCTAAGCAGCAAAACTTTGCAATAAATAAAGCACCAGAACAAAAACTAATTGGACCATTGGAGGATTCACATACCGAAGAACAATCCCCCAAAGCAGTTTTGTGAATGGAGCTTTGAGCAAGGAGATCGAAAATGGCAGCAAGATGAGCTAGAACACGGGTTTGAGCTGGTGGATGATTTTTTCTGGAGGAAGACGAAGTGTGTGGGTGCAAGAATAAGTGGAGGGGACCCACGTGGGGTCCACGAGGCAGGGGGGCGCACACAGGGGGTAGGGCGCGCCCTCCACCCTCGTGGGCACACGGTGGGTCCCCCTGATGTGTTCTCAGTGCCAATAATTCTTAAATATTTTGGAAAAAAATCATATTTCATTTTCAGGGCAATTGGAGAACTTTTATTTTTGGGGTATTTTTTATTGCAAGGATAATTCAGAAAACAGATGGAAAATACTATTTTTACTTTATTTAAGATAAATAATAGAAAGTAAAAGAAGGGCACAGAAGGTTGTACTTTCTAACTTCATCCATCTCATGCTCATCAAAAGGAATACACTAACAAGGTTGATCAAGTCTTGCTAACAAACTCATTCCGAATCGCATGAAACCGGAGAAATTTCGAATACACTAGGTTACCTCAATGGGGATATGCACGTCCCCAACAATAAGAATATTGTATTTCTTCTTGACAGTAGGAAGAGGAAATTCAAAACCTCCAATAGTAATCGTTGAAGTTATTCCAATAGATTTGATACTGTGGACTTGAGGTTGTTTCCTCGAAAAGTGTACCATATGCTCATTACCATTAACATGAAAAGTGAAATTGCCTTTGTTGCAATCAATAACAGCCCCAGCAGTATTCAAAAAGGGTCTACCAAGGATAATCGACATACTATCATCCTCAGGAATATCAAGAATAACAAAGTCTGTTAAAATAGTAACGTTTGCAACCACAACAGGCACATCCTCACAAATACCAACAGGTATAGCAGTTGATTTATCGGCCATTTGCAAAGATATCTTAGTAGGTGTCAACTTATTCAAATCAAGTCTACGATATAAAGAGAGAGGCATAACACTAACACCGGCTCCGAGATCACATAAAGCAGTTTTAACATAGTTTCTTTTAATGGAGCATGGTATAGTTGGTACTCCTGGATCTCCAAGTTTCTTTGGTATTCCACCCTTAAAAGTGTAATTAGCAGGCATGGTGGAAATTTCAGCTTCCGGTATCTTTGTTTTATTAACTATCCTTCATGTACTTAGCATAAGGGTTCATTTTAAGCATATCAGTCAAACACATACGCAAAAAGATAGGTCTAATCATTTCAGCAAAGCGCTAAAAATCCTCATCATCCTTTTTCTTGGATGGTTTAGGAGGAAAAGGCATGGGTTTCTGAACCCATGGTTCTCTTTCTTTACCGTGCTTCCTAGGAACAAAGTCTCTCTTATCATAACGTTGATTCTTTGATTGTGGGTTATCAAGATCAACAACAGGTTCAATCTCTACATCATTGTTATTGCTAGGTTGAGCATCAACATGAACATCATCATTAACATTATCACTAGGTTCATGTTCATTACCAGATTGTGTTTCAGCATCAGAAATAGAAATATCATTGGGATTCTCAGGTGTGTCAATAACAGGTTCACTAGAAGCATGCAAATTCCTATCATTTTTCTTTTTCTTCTTCTTAGAAGGACTAGGTGCATCAACATTAGTTCTCTGAGAATCTTGCTCAATTCTCTTAGGATGGCCCTCAGGATACAAAGGTTCCTGAGTCATTTTACCCCCTCTATTCATAACTCTAACATCATTATCATTTTTCTTATTATTTAATTCACCGAGCAAATCATTCTGAGCCTTAAGTACTTGTTCTACTTGAGTGGTAACCATAGAAGCATGTTTACTAATAAGTTTAAGTTCACCTTTAACTCTAGACATATAATCGCTCAAGTGTTCAAGCATATCAGCATTGCGTTTCAATTGTCTACCAACATAAGCATTGAAGTTTTCTTGTTTAACAATAAAATTATCAAACTCATCTAAGCATTGGCTAGCAGACTTATAACGAGGAATATCACCTTCATCAAATCTATAGAGAGAATTTACCTTCACTACCTGTGTCGGGTTATCGAGACCATGTATTTCTTCAATAGGCGGTAAATTCTTAACATCCTCAACTTTAATACCCTTTTCTTTCATAGATTTCTTTGCCTCTTGCATATCTCCAGGACTGAGAAATAGAATACCCCTTTTCTTCAGAGTTGGCTTAGGAGTTGGTTCAGGAAGTGTTCAATCATTTTCATTACACAACATATTATTCAATAGCAATTCAACTTGATCAACAGTTCTTTCCCTGAAAACACAACCAACACAACTATCCAGGTGGTCTCTGGAAGCATCAGTTAGTCCATTATAAAAGATATCAAGTATTTCATTTTTCTTGAGAGCATGATCAGGCAAAGCATTAAGTAATTGGAGAAGCCTCCCCCAAGCTTGTGGGAGACTCTCTTCTTCAAGTTGCACAAATTATATATTTCCCTTAAGGCAACTTATTTCTTATGAGCGGGGAAATACTTAGCAGAGAAGTAATAAATCGTATCCTAGGGACTACGCACACAACCAGGATCAAGAGAATTAAACCATGTTTTAGCATCACCCTTTAATGAGAACGGAAACAACTTAAGGATAAAGTAATAGCGAGTTTTCTCATCATGATTAGACAGGGTGGCTATATCATTTAATTTACACTACAAAAAATACACTTCCGTGATGATACGTGTTTGTCATTGCTACCTCTTGAGCACTGCGTTGGTTTTCCCCAAAGAGGAAGGGATGATGCAGCAAAGTAGCGTAAGTATTTCCCTCAGTTTTTGAGAACCAAGGTATCAATCCAGTAGGAGGCTACGTGCGAGTCCCTCGTACCTGCACAAAACAAATAAATCCTCGCAACCAATGCGATAAGGGGTTGTCAATCCCTACACGGCCAC